>NC_135827.1:29633877-29756606 GCF_964213995.1 Mustelus asterias
TAGGTCGATTGGCCATGCTAAATTGCCCCTGAATGTCCAAATATGTGTTGGTTAGCTGGATTAGTCATGGTAAATGCACAAGGTTATGGGGATGTGGGTGGCTTGGGGGGCGGGGGAGCGGGGGGCGGGGGTGGTGGTGGGGGGCGGGGGAGGGGGGGGTGATGGTTTGCGGGCTGGGTGAGATGCCGTTTCGGACAGTTGGTGCAGAGTAAATGAGTGAAATGGCCTCCTTCTGCACTGTAGAGGTTCAGTTTATATTTCTCAAATTTTGATGCAATTCTTTATGATTTGATTTGATTTTTGATTTATTATTGTCACACGCATTAATATAACAGTGAAAAGTATTGTTTCTTGCGCACTGTACAGACATGATGTGGAGATGCCGGCATTGGACTGGGGTAGGCACAGTAAGTAGTCTGACAACACCAGGTTAAAGTCCAGCTTGTTTATTTGGTAACACGAGCTTTTGGAGCGCCGCTCCTTCAGAGCTGCCTTGTTTGTGAAACAAATCCTGCCCTCACCTGCTGAAGGAGCAGCGCTCCGAAAGCTCGTGCTACCAAATAAACCTGTTGGACTTTAAGCTGGTGTTGTGAGGCTACTTGCTTTACAGACAAAGCATACTGTTCATAGAGAAGGAAAGGAGAGAGTGCAGAATGTAGAGTTACAGTCATAGCTAGGGTGTAGAGAAAGATCAGTTTAATGCGAGGCAATTCATCCAGTCAGCTGGGGCATCAGGGACAAGTCTAGATCACCAAATAGTCAACTAGTTCCGTTCTCCTCGTCAGTTCTCACCACCTCCTCTTCATTGGTGTTTACCCTTCAGAATAATAATTCCACCGAAGTGACGGGGGAGGAAGTAAGACCCCCTTCATTCATCAGTCCTAAATACAAGCCATCCAGTGATTGTTCTAAACAAATAAATGAAAGAAAAGTAAATGCTAATGGCAAGGTGTACCAATTCCAAACAGCTGTGACTGTAATTCTCTTCAAATGGAGTGAATTCCTAGCAGTTAATGAAGTGGGAATGTTGAGCTGGCTGATTATCGCCTCCCAGAAGAGATCATGGCCTTGAATGGAAGTGCCTTTTGGGCTTTCTGCTGCGGGGTTGGGGGGAAGCTTCTCCTGGCTTCAGTCACACTGAACACGGAAAGGAAAATAGCCCAGGGCACTTCGCTGTATCGCTCGCGGCTGCCTTCCGGCATTGCAGCTTGGCTGAAGAACTGCTTTGATGCTTGTGGACTGGGCTATTCCACCTTAAGGGCATTGCATGGATTTACGTCCTTAATTTGGGGGAAAACTTCTCAAGTTTGTCTTTTTTTTGAAGCAAAATATTGGCAGGCCAGCAAGAAATATTTACTGTTATTTGATTCACACAACAAGTTTCTTAATTATTTCATTCTTGCATATGGATTCAATAAGTGTCTTTAGATATATCTCTTTCCTGCAATATTTTCCTGCCATAATTGCCTGACTGGCAGAACTGTTGAGCCCCTCATTCTAAGCTTATTCTGGAAGTTGTCCACTTGAAGGTTCCTCACATCAACACTGCCAATTACTATTCTCTCCTTCAAATAATGTTTGGATCAGCACTTGAAATATCATAATATTCAAGAAAATGGGACAAGGGAAAATGGGATTAGCGCGACTTTAGTGGGAGATACTGTTGGTGCAGACTTGATGGGCCAAAGGGCGTTTTCTGCACTGTATGACGTTAGGCCGTAATTTTACCGCTCCGCCCACCACGAGATCGAAGTGGGTGAGAGATGGACAATGGAAATGTTTGTTGGACCTCGGGCGGTTTTGGGACAAGCAAGGCTGTAAAATCCCGCCCAGTGACTCTATGACTCCTCTGTGCTAAGCATCCCTCTTCCACTTTTGTGGGAGTGGGTGCCCCACTTGCAGATGGAGAATCTCTCCACCATGAGTTCCACGAGGGAAACCCGATAGTATTCCAGGCACCTAACAGGACACCATCAAGTCCTTCCCTGGGATTCAGGACCCCCGTGGCTGAAGTCGTGGCCATTGAGAGCTGCCAGTCAATCGGAGGCCAGCAATTCTCCATTGCTTGACAGCGCCATCGGAAGCAGTGATAGCTGCTGGCAACGCACCCACCAGATGCCCAAGATTGCCACGGGACCACAGGGCAAAAGCGAATGAGGATGGGGGTGAGGGCCACGGGGTGGGGGTTGCAGGAAGGGATGGTGGGGGAGCGGGGTAGGGTCAGAGGCAAGTGCAGGTGGGTGGCTGCAGGATGCCGGGCTCCTTGAACCGGTTTGCTGTGTGCAACCTCTGGAATCACCCCTTGATGCCCCCGCCTTTGATTCCTGAACCACCACTGAATTATGGGTGGACTTAGGGATAACGAATGTCAGGTGGCTCATTAACAAGTTTAATTGACACTCTGTTGGCAGCAACTGGAAAGCCCCTGTCAGCCCTTCTGTCCTCCGACTTAATCGGGGGCGGGGGGGTTGGGGTTTGACACAAGTGGGAGACTGATGTGGGGCCACTCCTACGATTAAATGAGGCCGACTGCAGTGGTTCCACCTGCAACAGGACGCATTACATCCAGCCCATAGAGAGAGAGCAGGAAGGATTTGATTAATAAAAAGAGGAAGTATAAAATGAAAGACTTTCGAAACAGTTTACTATCTGCAGGAGTGAGATTCCGTAGCAGCAATTGTTCCCTTCCTGGGCCAGAGTGGATGAGTGGCATCGCAGAGGTATAAACCCTGCCATTGAAAGGGCCCTTCTGTAGTTAAGTACCAGCCCTAACTTGCCGCGACAAGTTTGATTCAATTGTTTTACGGCATGAATGCAACACTTTAATGGGGACTCACCGGGAGGCTGACAGCAAGGGAGCATCTCCATGAGGCTAACTGCGGGGCGGCAAAAATTGTCCAACAACTTATTATGATCTGCCTCCCGCCGCAGATTGATGGATCTGTCATGCAGCAATGACAGCATACGCATTGGGCTTGTCATTATTTTGCCAGCGAACGCTGACCCATTACACAGGGAACTGTAGACAGGAGCAGACATCGGAAAGCTCTGGGTGGGATTACTCGAGTGGAAGTGCGTGAGAGGATTACAGCCGGATTCACACAGCAAATCAATGGAAAGAGCGCACACAATACCGACACTGTTTCCCGAACCCGGTGACTGTTTTATGTGTTTTAAATCTTGTGCAAACAGTCCTAGAATTTCACGCCATCTTAAAATTAGAAATACGATGACAGGGATAACATGAGAGAAATAATTATTTTTTACACAGAGTGGTCTAAATTTGGAATGTGGAATTGACATTTGCAATACATGAGGTTTGATGTCATTTGCCAAGCGATATCTGGGAAAAGTGACAATTTCATTCACTGAATCCAAAGGGGAATCTGTCGCCTGCTCGTTTTTAAATTTCGTCCCAATAAGTTGCTACAGCGGAAACTCCAGTCACCCAGGAAAGTATAGTCCTGAACACAATGCTATAATTACTGATATGCTATTTAAAAAGACAAACTAAAATCTGCACTAATCTTTGTCCTTTTCACAACCTGACACTCAAAGTAAAGTTTGTTTATTAGTGTCACAAATAGGCTTACATTAACACTGCAATGAAGTTACTGTGAAAAGTCCCCGAGTCGCCACAGTCCGGTGTCTGTTCGGGTACACTGAGGGAGAATTTAGCATGGCCAATGCACCTAACTAGCACGTCTTTTGAACTGTTGGAGGAAACCGGAGCACCCGGAGGAAACCCACACAGACACGGGGAGAACGTGCAGACTCCACACAGGCAGTGACCCAAACTGGGGATCAAACCCGGGTCCCTGGCGCTGTGAGGCAGCAGTGCTAACCACTGTGCCACTGTGGTTTAAGTTTATTTTTATACCCCTCAATTACTCAGAGTCATTCTCTTCAGGTTCTCACTGTACACTAAATATCCATACCTGAAAAATTGTTTGACTAGGAGCCAATTGTTTACTATGTTGTAATCCTGAAAACAGAATGGACTGCGGGTCCACGTATCGGTCTGTGCTGAGTTCCTGAGTACCCTTGGGGGTGGGAGGAGGGGGGGATGCTGCTGAATGAGGAGAAAAGTCATTTTTCATTTTCAATCCTGATCATTATCCACTGGCCATTGCTGGAAAGAAAATATATTAATCATTGGAGGAGCACAGGATCAGGCACAGTCTAACACTCTCCACAACTGCGCAACCCTGGCACATTCTTGCACGCAGGATAAATCAGAAGGGAGGACATTTGCAGCAGAGAGTACGAGGTTAAGCCTATACTAGTTTTTTTCCATCCTCTTTATTAACCCGTGGATACTGGCGCCAGTTGTGGGGGCAACATTACTGCCTCTGAAGTCTGGATATGAACACCGCGGTACCAAACAGCTGTACCTTTCACGATCTTCCCACAATCCCAGCTTGCTGCCTTCCACTGTGTCTCCTATGCTTTGAGATTTTGGAACCACCTCTATGGAAAAAGAGGATATTGACATTCAGATCCCATTTGGGATAGCGTCCTCATTCTAGGCGCTTCACCTCAGGAAGGATGTATTGACCTTCGAGAAATATAGCACAGATTTGCCAGAACTATATCGAGACTTAGGGTGCGATCTTACCTGCCACTCACGCCACGCTCCCACTGCAGCGAGTTCGGAGAATTTGCCATCCAGCCAAATCTCCGTTCACTGCAGTGGGAAAATTCCGGCGTTAAAGGTTAAATTATGAGGATGATGAGATTGCCCAAATTTGGTTTGTATATCCGGGAGTTTTGAAGATTGAGTGATGATCTAGCACAAGTGTTTAAAATGATGAAAGGGTTTGATAAGAATTGGTAGAGTGAAGCTGTTTCCTCTGGTGAAGGAATCCAGAAAAGTTGACACCGTCTTAAAATTAGAAATATGCCAACAGGAATAATGTGAGAGAAATAATTAGTTTTTGCACAGAGTAGTCTAAATTTGGATTATGGAATTAACATTTTCAAAGCCAAGATTGGTAGTTTCCTTGCTTTTTTAAGTTTATTTATTAGTGTCACAAGTAGGCTTACATTAACACTGCAACAAAGTTACTGTGAAAATCCCCTAATCGCCACACTCTGGCACCTGTTCGGGTACACTGAGGGAGAATTTAGCATGGCCAATGCACCCAACCAGCACGTCTTTCGGATTGTGGGAGGAAACCCACGCAGACAGAGGGAAAACGTTCAGACGCTGCACAGACAGTGACCTAAACCGGGAATGGAACCCGGGTCCGCGGCGCTGTGAGGCAGCAGCGCTAACCACTGTGTCACCGTGCATTGCTCAGGTCAATGGTGGCTAAGTGAAGTTGAGATACAGATCAGCAATGATCTAATTGAATAACAGAATGGACTCGAGCGTTGAATGGTCTGCTCCTGTTCCTCTGCTTGAATATGGCCCTTTTCAATCACAGTCGCTGTTTTGTAGCTAAATTAAAAGGCAAACGAGGCTTTGTGTTAACATCTCATAGAGTCATAGAGGTTTACAGCATGGAAACAGGCCCTTCGGCCCAACTTGTCCAGGCTGTCCCTTTTTTTAACCACTAAGCTAGGCAACCCAATTGCCCGCGTTTGATACCCATTTTACACATGTAACCACCTAAACGCTTTTTAAAAGACATAATTGTACCCGCCTCTACTACTACCTCTGGCAGCTTGTTCCAGACACTCACCACCCTCTGTGTGAAAAAATTGCCCCTCTGGACACTTTTGTATCTCTCCTCTCTCACCTTAAACCTGTGCCTTCTAGTTTTAGACTCCCCTACCTTTGGGAAAAGATATTGACTAACTGATCTATGCCCCTCAATATTTTATAGACCTCTATAAGATCACTCCTCAGCCTTCAACGCTCTAGAGAAAAAAGTCCCACTCTATCCAGCCTCTCCTTATAACTCAAACCATCAAGTCCCTGTAACATCCTAGTAAATATTTTCTGCACTCTTTCTCGTTTAATAATATCCTTTCTATAATAGGGTGACCAGAACCGTACACAGTATTCCAAGTCTGGCCTTACCAATGTCTTGTACAACTTCAACAAGACGTCCCAACTCCTGTATTCAATGTTCTGAACAATGAAACCAAGCATGCCGAATGCCTTCTTCACCACTCTGTCCACCTGTGACTCCACTTTCAAGGAGCTATGAACCTGTACCCCTAGATCTTTGTTCTATAACTCTCTCCAACACTCTACCATCTCAGCCGAAACACTGCACCTCTAACAAAGCAGCACTCTCTCTGTACTGTACCGAATTATTATGCTCAGATCTTCAAGTGGAACTTAAACCCTCATGTTCAGATTCAGGTAAATCTGCTCCCAATGGATCCAAGCAGAATCAGGAACTGAAGAGCATGCACTGGATGAAGTAGAAAAGGTCGAAAGCTTCATGTTTTTAGGATTTCAGATCACCAGCAACTTGCCCTGGTCCCCACACCCCCCCCCCCCGCCCCCCCCACCCCCCTCCCCCGCCCATGCCGACACTATAGCTAAGAAGGCCCACCAACGCCTCTACTTTCTCAGAAGACTAAGGAAATCTGGCATGTCCGCTACGACTCTCATCAACTTTTACAGATGCACCATAGAAAGCACTCTTTCTGGCTGTATCACAGCTTGCTATGGCTCCTGCTCTGTCCAAGACCGCAAGAAGCTACAAAAGGTCGTGAATGTAGCCTAATCCATCACGCAAACCAGCCTCCCATCCATTGACTCTGTCTACACTTCCTGCTGCCTCGGCAAAACAACCAGCATAATTAAGGACCCCCACGCACCCCGGACATTCTCTCTTCCACCTTCTGTTGGGAAAGAGATACAAAAATCTGAGGTCACATACCAACCAACTCAAGGACAGCTTCTTCCCTGTTGCCATCAGACTTTTGAATGGACCTATCTTGATTGAATTGATCTTTCTCTACACCCTAGCTATGACTGCAACACTGCATTCTGCACTCTCTCGTTTCCTTCTCTATGAACGGTATGCTCTCTCTGTATAGCGCACAAGAAACAACACTTTTCACTGTATTCAAATACATGTGACAATAATAAATCAAAAATCAAATCAAATCAAATTGACAATCACCTTTCCCAAACCTGCTTGTCTGGGAAAGTATTCGACAAATAAATACAGATCTTACTGCAAGCGAAGATCACTCAGACCATTAAAATTTTTATTCTGTAATCAATAGATAAAACACTTCACTGTCTCCAGCTGATGTAATATTGATATTTGCAGTACATTAAACTTGACAGAAAAATTAAGACGACATTACTATTTTGTTAAATATGTATTGCTGTCTGCAAATTCCTGCGTGTTCATTTGCAATGAGTGACATGATAGCTGAATGAATAATGTATACATTGATGCATAATTAACAAGCCAGTGCCTGGTAAACACAAGTTCATAAAGTATTTGACAATGAATTTATGAAATATATATTTGCCTCGAGGATTAGATGTTATCTAAACATTTTACTTTCTCTTAAATTATGATATCCAGTCGAATGTGTTCATTGTGATTTAAATACTGATGTGAACCTCCACAGATGTTCATTCAACTTAGTTCAATTTCTCATTTTGCATTAATAAAATAAAACTGGGTGCAAACAGTAATAGCGGCATCAAATTGCCCAGAATGCAGGTGTTATGTATGTAGTGGGGCGCAAGCCCCTTTAAGAGAGCGGGTCAGGTGACCCAGTGTACAAGCTTTACCTGGGGTGGAGCTTGCTAGAGTCAGTCGTGTACTGACTGCGCTACTGTACGACGGGAATAAACCATTCCTGTTTGATTTACACCTATTTACCTCGTGGTCTCTTTATAGTCCACAGATAGACCTCAAACATAATAGCGGGCAGCTACTAAGTGACATCAAGCTGGGGCGCCATAGTTTTGAGAAGAGATTTGACTATACCTACTTGAATAAGGGTGTTTGAAGAAAAACTCTCAAGAGCTTTGGTCAGTTGAATGGGGAAAATTAGTTTTTTTTACCCAGACCATTAATCATAGAATCATAGAAACCCTACAGTGCAGAAGGAGGCTAATCGTTTTAAGTTTATTAGTGTCATAAGTAGGCTTACATTAACACTGCAATTAAATTACTGTGAAAATCCCCTAGTCGCCACACTCCGGCGCCTGTGTGGTTACACCGAGGGAGAATTTAGCATGGTCAAGATGGTGCATGATGGTGGTATAATGGTGAGCATAGCTGCCTTCCAAGCAGTTGACCTAGGTTCGATTCCCGGCCATCGCATTGATAATTTACTTGGGCGGCACGGTAGCACAGTGGTGAGCACTGCTGCTTCACAGCATCAGGGACCCGGGTTCAATTCCCGGCTTGGGTCACTGTCTGTGTGGAGTTTGCATGTTCTCCCCGTGTCTGCGTGAGTTTGCTCCGGGTGCTCCGGTTTCCTTCCACAGTCCAAAGATGTGTGGGTTAGGTGGATTGGCCATGCTAAATTGACCCTTAGTGTCAGGGGGACTAGCAGGGTAAATACGTGGGGTTATGGGGATAGGGCCTTGGTGGGATTGTGGTCAGTGCAGGCTCAATGGGCCAAATGGTCTCTTTCTGAACTGTAAGGATTCTATGATTCAATGCACCCAACCAGCGCGTCTTTCGGACTGCGAGAGGAAACCGCAGTACCGACAACAATCCCACCCAAGCCATATCCTCATAACCCCTACGTATTTTACCCTGCTGGTCCCTCTGATACTAAGGGGCAATTTAGAATGGCGAATCCACCTAATCTACACATCTTTGGACTGTGGTAGGAAACCCGAGCACCTAGAGTAAACCCACACAGACGCGGAGAGAACGTACAAACTCCAGACAGACAGTGATCCGGGAATCGAACCCGGGTCCCTGGCACTGTGAGTCAGCAGTGCTAACCAATGTGCCACTGTGCCACCCACTTTTAAAACCACTTTTCGAAGATTTGTGTTAGAACTTACCTGACACCTTCAGTAGCAGCCCTGTGCTTATGTACAAAGAAAATGTTGTTGAAAACCAATGAGCTTATTTCTCGCCCAACCATTATCACATCACGTCCTGTCAAGTTTATTTTTCCTCTATTGCACAGGGACCACAATTCCACAAGAAATCATTGGGAATGTCCAAGGTCATAAAGGAACTACAGAAATGCGTGTTCTTGGTTTCTTAATGGCTTTCTGCGGAGTTAGATTTTTCACCGTTCACCTCAAGGAGATCACCGCCAATAGGTCATTTTCACTAATAATAACGTTACAAGAGTGCTCATCAGCTTGCTGTCAATCTGTATGTCAGCCTGAGAAAATGACATATTTATTCCTGTGTTATAGCTGCTGTGTAATTATCACTATCTTACATTTCTTTCCAGCACATCCCCATTCTGATAATAGGAATATGAAACAAGCTTATTCACAGTTCATTAATTATTATAATTAGTTGTTATAGTGGTTGCCATCCGCCCTGGCAAGAACTGAAGCCTGTGCTGAATAGTCATCCACCTAGCTTTGTTGTTTGTTTTGGCATCAAAGTAATATTTATTTGCTTCACTCGTGGTCTACTTTTGGACCTGTTGCTTTGACTGTCACCACAGGGAGTGCCTCTGACATTAGCAAACTGGGTTTGGACATGAGCCTGGCGGCATAGGTAAATATATACCAGTGCTCCAGCAACACAAACCATGAGCTAATTTTTGAAGTGGAGATGCCGGCGTTGGACTGGGGTAAACACAGTAAGAAGTTTAACAACACCAGGTTAAAGTCCAACAGGTTTATTTGGTAGTAAAAGCCACACAAGAAAGCTTGTGTGGCTTTTACTACCAAATAAACCTGTTGGACTTTAACCTGGTGTTGTTAAACTTCTTACTAATTTTTGAACCCAGCTCAGGTATTGTGCTGCTGAAGCCCCAGTGAGGGAGTGGAAGAATCAGTCAAAATTGCAAAACCCTGGTACACTAACAGTGTATCATGTTAGGGTCCAGATCAGAAACTCGAAGGTATGTTATGAAGTTAGCCTAGACCCCAATTTTTTTTAAATTTTGGAATTAGGGTGAACTTAAAGTATTTAACTCCAAATATGATGCAATGACCCACTAGGAAGCTTTTGTTACAACTTTATTTAAGAACACAGTTAGAATGTAGTAAAAAGAATTAGCATTACTTTTATCAATTAAAATACTTAAACATGACAAAGTATAATTCTTAACAGCTATCCATCTCTATAGTTCCAGTGGAAGCTGTATCCTCATAGACATAAACCCCTCTTCAGAACCCTTCATGTGGTTCCCAGCCTTTTAATCCCCTGGATAGATTCAAAAGGACAGCTGTTTTCTGACTCCCATACAGCAATTTCCAGAGAAGGATACATCCTTAAACAGCAGAACTTCAGGGAAATGAACTTGGGGCTGAATTTTCCGACTGCGCTCGCCCCAAAGCCAGAAAATCCCATCTGAGGTCAACAAACCTTTGCATGATCTGTGTCCCACCTGCTACGATGGTGGGCAGGACAGGAAAATTCCCCACCTAGTCTCTGGCTGATCCCAGACTCCAAACTTCAGGGAGAGAAAGGGCTACTTCCCTCTGCAGTTTGCAAGCAGCAACTGATTTGATTTTTCTGTGTAAGCCTCGTCCCACTTAGTCACATAACGTTGCCTGTCAATCAATCAAATCAAGCCCAACTCTGCAAAACCCCAGGGAAAAACAATAAAAAAAAACAGAATAGCATTAAGCCAAATTAAAACAAACATTCTAGCAATTAGGACCAACTATGCTGCTGCAGTAACAACATGGCTGTCAGATGTAGACAAAATGGCATCGATAATAAAACAGACTGCTGTTCCAGATCCTGCACAAGAAACATGACCCAAATACATTTCTTAAAGGCACAGTATCGTCACCATAAGATCCTGAATGATCTGGACAAATTCGATATAGAAAGGATGTTCCCTCTTGTTGGTGAGTCTAGAACCAGAGAGCGCTGTTTTAAAATTAGGGGTTGTCCTTTTTGGACAGAGATGAGGAGAGTTTTTTTCTCTCAAATGGTTGTGTGACTTCAGTACGCCCTTCCTCAGAAAGCGGTGGAAGCGAGATCGCGAAGTATTTTTAAGGCAGAAGTCGATATATTCCTTTGTCTCATTTCCATGACACCTTTATCAATGTCTCCTTTACTCCAGTCTATCCCTGTCCATCTAGTCTGCCCCACCTCCTCCACCCACCTCCCCACCTACATAATTAATTACACTTTTACTTTTATTCCGTTCTGTGGAAAGGTCATTTGTACTCAAAATGTTAACTCTGTTTCTCTCCCCACAGACGCTGCCACACTTGCTGAGTCCAACCAAAATTTTCTGTTTTTACTTTCAGATTTCCAGCATCCGCAATATTTTGCTTTTATTAGATAGATTCTTGTTGGCAAGGGAATCAACGGTCAATTGGAAGTAGATGGGAATACAAAGAACAAAGAACAAAGAACAAAGAACAAAGAACAGTACAGCACAGGAAACAGGCCCTTCGGCCCTCCAAGCCTGTGCCGCTCCTTGGTCCAACTAGACCAATCGTTTGTATCCCTCCATTCCCAGGCTGCTCATGTGACTATCCAGGTAAATCTTAAACGATGTCAGCGTGCCTGCCTCCACCAACCTACTTGGCAGCGCATTCCAGGCCCCCACCACCCTCTGTGTAAAAAACGTCCCTCTGATGTCTGAGTTATACTTCGCCCCTCTCAGCTTGAGCCCGTGACCCCTCGTGATCGTCACCTCCGACCTGGGAAAAAGCTTCCCACTGTTCACCCTATCTATACCCTTCATAATCTTGTACACCTCTATTAGATCTCCCCTCATTCTCCGTCTTTCCAAGGAGAACAACCCCAGTCTACCCAATCTCTCCTCATAGCTAAGACCCTCCATACCAGGCAACATCCTGGTAAACCTTCTCTGCACTCTCTCCAATGCCTCCACGTCCTTCTGGTAGTGCGGCGACCAGAACTGGACGCAGTACTCCAAATGTGGCCTAACCAGCGTTCTATACAGCTGCATCATCAGACTCCAGCTTTTATACTCTATACCCCGTCCTATAAAGGCAAGCATACCATATGCCTTCTTCACCACCTTCTCCACCTGTGTTGCCACCTTCAAGGATTTGTGGACTTGCACACCTAGGTCCCTCTGTGTTTCTATACTCCTGATGACTCTGCCATTTATTGTATAACTCCTCCCTACATTATTTCTTCCAAAATGCATCACTTCGCATTTATCCGGATTAAATTCCATCTGCCACCTCTCCGCCCAATTTTCCAGCCTATCTATATCCTGCTGTATTGCCCGACAATGCTCTTCGCTATCCGCAATTCCAGCCATCTTCGTGTCATCCGCAAACTTGCTGATTACACCAGTTACACCTTCTTCCAAATCATTTATATATATCACAAATAGCAGAGGTCCTAGTACAGAGCCCTGCGGAACACCACTGGTCACAGACCTCCAGCCGGAAAAAGACCCTTCGACCACTACCCTCTGTCTCCTATGGCCAAGCCAGTTCTCCACCCATCTAGCCACTTCTCCTTGTATCCCATGAGCCTTAACCTTCTTAACCAACCTGCCATGTGGGACTTTGTCAAATGCCTTACTGAAATCCATATAGACGACATCCACGGCCCTTCCTTCATCAACCGATTTTGTCACTTCCTCACAAAACTCCACCAAATTTGTAAGGCACGACCTCCCTCTTACAAAACCATGCTGTCTGTCACTAATGAGATTGTTCCATTCTAAATGCGCATACATCCTGTCTCTAAGAATCCTCTCCAACAACTTCCCTACCACGGACGTCAAGCTCACCGGCCTATAATTGCCTGGGTTATCCCTGCTACCCTTCTTAAACAACGGGACCACATTCGCTATCCTCCAATCCTCAGGGACCTCACCCGTGTCCAAAGAAGCGACAAAGATTTCCGTCAGAGGCCCAGCAATTTCACCTCTCGTCTCCCTGAGCAGTCGAGGATAGATGCCATCAGGCCCTGGGGCTTTGTCAGTTTTAATGTTCCCTAAAAAACCTAACACTTCCTCTCTTGTAATGGAGATTTTCTCTAACGGGTCAACACCTCCCTCCGAGATACTCCCGGTTAACACGCCCCTCTCCTTCGTGAATACCGATGCAAAATATTCATTTAGGATCTCCCCTATTCCCTTGGGTTCTAAGCATAATTCCCCTCCTTTGTCCCTGAGAGGTCCGATTTTCTCCCTGACAACTCTTTTGTTCCTAACGTATGAATAGAATGCCTTAGGATTCTCCTTAATCCTGCCTGCCAAGAACATCTCGTGACCTCTTTTTGCCCTTCTAACTCCCCGTTTGAGATCTTTCCTACTCTCTCTGTATTCCTCCAGAGCTCCATCTGTTTTCAGTTGCCTGGACTTAACGTACGCCTCCCTTTTCATTTTAATCAGATCCTCAATTTCCCTGATTATCCACGGCTCTCGAATCCTACCTTTCCTATCTTTCCTTTTTACAGGCACATGCCTATCCTGCAGCCTTATCAATAGTTCCTTAAAAGACTCCCACATGCCAGACGCGGACTTACCCTCGAACATCCTCTCCCAATCAACATCCACCAATTCCTGCCTAATCCGGCTATAGTCAGCCTTCCCCCAATTTAGCACCCTGCCCGTAGGACAGCACTCATCCTTGTCCATTACTATCCTAAAGTTAACAGAGTTGTGGTCACTATTTGCCACATGTTCCCCTACCGAAACTTTGACGACCTGACCGGGCTCATTTCCCAGAACTAGGTCCAGTATAGCCCCCTCTCTAGTCGGGCTATCTACATACTGTTCCAAAGAACCTTCCAGTACGCATTTTACAAATTCCTCCCCGTCCGGTCCCCCAGCTCTAAGCACTTTCCAGTCTGTGCCAGGGAAATTAAAGTCCCCCACTACAACAACCCTATGTTTTCTGCAATGTAGAATTCGAAACACAAACCAGATCAGCCATGATCTTATTGAATGACAGAGCAGGCTCGAGGGGTCAAGTGGCCTACTTCTGCATCTATTAATCATAGATCATAGAATCTACAGTGCCGAAGGAGGTCATTTGGCCCATTGAGTCTACACCGACAACAATCCCACCCAGGCCCTGTCCTACCCCCATAACCCCACATATTTACCCTCCTAATCCCCCTGACATTAAGGGGCAATTTACATGGCCGATCAATCTAACCCGCACATCTTTGGACTGTGGGAGGAAACCGGAGCACCCGGAGGAAACCCATGCAGACACGAGGAGAACGTGCAAACTCCACACAGACAGTCACCCGAGACGGGAACTGAACCTGGATCCCCGGCGCTGTGAGGCAGCAGTGCTAATCACTGTGCCACCGTGCCATCTGTTTGTATGTTTGTAATCCCTGCTGCTTTCTACACGCACCAAGGAAATGTTAGATTTTCATCAACTGTACAAGGGACGGAGCGGAAAGGACCATAGACAGCAGCAGTGCACTGGAACAAATGCTGATACGGCTACAAAGGGCCATCCATTGATCCAAACGGATCATTCACAATGGGTACCTTCAAACAATAAGAATAACCATCCAATATATCGTCCGAAACATATAGATGAAGTGACAGCCAACCATAAAATGACTTCTATGAAAGCTTAGGTGTGTGGGCACCATGTGAGGACTGGATCAGGATTGGCAGATGTGCTGTCCAAAGCTTAGGTGAATAATAGGTTTGACCAGGATACTGGAGATTGGTTAGTGCCCTTAGGATGGAATCCGGTTAGGCAGGCCATACTTTAAGATGAGAAAGGAAATACCAAAATACTTGCAAGTTAAGTTAGTGTAATGACCTTAACAAGGCCCATGAGGTGGGCTTCTTGGAGTATGAGCTCCCGATTAAAGCCCAATCAGGGAGTCTCACCTGTACAAATATTGAGGAGTGTCAGGTCTTCCATTATACGAGAGAAAGATGGCACCTGGTACATTATTCCACCTTTAGACTAGCTGAACAAATTGGACAGCACGGTGGCACAGTAGTTGGCACTGCTGCTTCACAGCACCAGGGAGCCAGGTTCAATTCCAGCCTAGGGTGACTGTGTGGAGTTTATACGTTCTCCCCATGTCTGCGTGGGTTTCCTCCGGATGCTCCGGTTTCCTCCCACAGTCCCAAGATGTGCAGGTTAGGTGGGTTGGCCACAGTAAATTGCCCCTTAGTGTCGAAAAATATGTAGGCTAGGAGGCTTAGTGGGGTAAATACGTGGGGTTACAGAGATAGGGCAGGGGGTGGGCCTGGGTAAGATGTTCTGTTGGATAGTCGGTGCAGACTCGATGTGCTGAATAGCCTCCTTCTGCACTCTAGGGATTCTACGATACTGGCACTCTGGATTCTAACCCTGTACCTGAAGCACTTATAGGAGCGGGGGCAAGATGTGAATAAAGAGAATCTGCTGAAAGGGCACCGGCCTCTGAGGAGTTATTTCAGTTGGTGCAATGCCAATATCAATCACACATTACATTTCACACAAAAACATGCTCAAAGTGTAACGTTTTTCACCTCTGTCCTATAAGAGTGCCACCTAATTTTAAAACAGTTCCCCCTAGTTCCGGACCCACCCACAAGAGGAAACATCCTTTCTATATCCACCTTGACAAGGCCATTCAGGATCTTATACACTATTAGTGTACCAGGATTTGCAATTCTGACTGATTCTTCCACTTCCTTACTGGGGCTCTTAATTTTAGTGTGTTTGGTAAACAGATCAAGAGCTCAATTTCGTTAAACACCAGTTTTTAAGCATAAAAGACTCTCCAATGATTCACAGCCCCAAAATTAATTCACAAATAGCAGTTCATTAAGCCTGACAGCACAAAGCTGTACACAAACAGAATCAAACGCATTATAATGAAGAAAGCTAGAGCTAATGTCGAACTTGTTCAGCTAGTCCAAAGATGGAATAGCATATTCCTCGGGTGTAAAGGAAGAATTTAAAATTAATGCAAAAGTGCAGCATAGAAGCACTAAAATTGGCACCTGGCTTGAGGGCCCAGACTAATGCAGAGAGATACAAAGATACTTTTCCAATCAAGGTGAGAACATCGAGATAACCTGAGAGAGATGTTCAAGGTTATGAAGGGTTAAGTGGGAGAAAATAGTTATTGTTCCTAATAGTTGATGAGATGGTAAACAAGATACAAATGTAAAGTAGTCATAAAAAAGAAAAGTGAATCATAATCATAGAATCGCTATAGTGCAGAAGGAGACCATTCAGCCCATTGAGTCTGCACTGAGTCTCTCTGACAGAGTACCTTACCCAGGCCCTTTCCCCATCCTATCCCCGTAACCCCACATATTTACCATGGCTAATCAATCTAAACTACACATTTTTGGCACTAAGGGGCAATTTAGCATGGCCAATCAACCTAACCCGCACATCTTTGGACTGTGGGAGGAAACCAGAGCACCCAGAGAAAACCCACGCAGGCATGGGAAGAATGTGCAAACTCCACACTGACAGTCACCCAAGGTCGGAATTGAATCCGGGTCCCTAGCGCTGTGAGGCAGTAGTGCTAACCACTGTGCCACCGTGTCGCCCTGAAGGTACAAACAGATATTCACACAAAATGTGGTTAGAATGTAGAATTCAGTAGAATTCTCTGCTAAATATTGTTGAGATGAAATCCATAATTACTTTTAAAAGGCAATTTGGATAATTGTTCAAATAAGGAGAAAATGAATGAACAAGCAGAAAATGGGATTAGATGATGTGGCTCATACAGGGAGAAACTGACACCAACCGATAAACTGAATGATCTTTCCCTGTTATTTGGCATTCTAAGGTTCTCTGGCAATGCGTCTCCATCCATAATCATGAAGGTTCCAGAGGAGAAAGTTCCATAATCTGAAAGTAAGCAAGAGAAATAAGAGAAGAGGGGTTGGTGATCACTGCAAGTACTACGGCAAGCTATTCAGTTGCTCAGGAGGCAAGAACGCAATCTGTTAAAAAGACAAACAAGGCCTGAAGGATGTCCGCTGCACCAGAGGCCCACTTTGTCAAAGAAGGAGTTAATTCCTTGCTTAATCTGAGGAGACATATCAACCAGTGAGATCAGGAGCTGTTCCGCTCCACCACACATCTTGATGATGTGACTCACCCCAAGCATTCAGGGCACAAACATTCTTTACAGATTACAATTCACCAATGACTTTGAAACATGATTTCCTTTCACCACATCTTCTTGGCAAAGTGCTCCAAATCGCCTGCTTGATCCAGTGTACTAACTTATCAGGTGAGTGAAACATACATTTCCGAGGTGCAACATTGAGGCTGACTGCCATCTCCTCGCAGACAAGAGAAGTTGATTTTTATGCCGAGTATAGATCTAAATTTTGGTACTGAAAAAAAGGGTTGCCTTATACGCCGGGTTGACTTACACACTGTGATTTATGGTAGATAGTTAAGCCAGAATTCTGCAGTGTTCCATGTGCAGCGGTTGTGTGGAAATGATGACAGTTATGGACAAGTTCTGAAGCAATAACCTTGTTAAGTGTAGGTAACTTCAAATCATTAACTCCTGTGTACGTACAGCAGCTTGATCCAGTGTACTAACATTCTCTCAGACATTCTCAAAGATTCATTGTTTAAAGGGCAACCTTCTCGATGAATATCAAAAATATTTTGACAATTACTGCGCAGGAAGTCAGAGCCATGTATTAAATGCTGAGGTATTAAATGGCCATTAAACGTACAGAAATATCTGACTGTCCTGTAAAGGAGGTGTTGCAGTATCAGTAACGGTGTGTGGGCAAATCACTTTTCCTACATGAATGGCTGCACGTATTGTCCTTATAATCAGACTCTGTTGCAAAAGCTTCCAATTAGAGGATTTCTATTTGTTTTACAGTTGGTGACATCTCAGTAACTCTTCAGGCAGGTATGATTAAGGCCTCTGACAGTACCGGAGAACATCTTGTGCTCCTTTGGGCTATTTGGCATTTTCATTCCCTCTGTGTTACGAGACCTGTCAGAGCACAGACTGGCCAATTAGGCTCAGTCTACGAATTAGAACGGATGCACACAAGGGAACGAGCTTGAGTGCAGACCAGACTGCCAGAACTCATTTCCCATGTGATGCATTACTTCCAGCAGTGATCTCTGCACTGTTTGGACTGAAACCCAGGTGTAAAGAGGTAAGAGATGGCAGTTGTTAAACTAAGGGTCAACACAATGCTTTATTGCTTTGATAGCCTGATTGGTGACATTGACAGATAATTATTTTAAACCTTTTCAGACTTAATGATGTCAACACCAAAAGCCTATAAGTGCCTTTTCTGCCTTTTAGTTTTGACACATACTAAATTTCTTTGCCACATTTTTGTGAAGATGAACTATTCCATTGCACAATCTCCTCTGTTTCAATGCTATCCCTATGTTTTATATATGTTCGTACTGTAGTCCACCCATTAGTGGATTTGTTCTCTATATGCTGGGCAGTCTAAGTAGGCATCTCGGAAAGGTGCAGACTATCAACATTCATAGTATGGTTCAGACTGAGAAGGAAGACAAAGCTACCCCTGCATAAGGGACATCTCAACTGAGTCCTATGCTGTTCTCACCTGACAGTTCAAAGATGTGCGGGTTAGGTGCATTGGCCATGCTAAATTGCCCCTTAGTGTCCAGAGATGCGTAGGTTAGAGGGATTAGCAGGGTAAATATTTGGGGTTGCAGGGATAAGGTCTGGGTGGGATTGTGGTCAGTGCAGACTTGATGGGCCGAATGGCCTCCTTCTGCACTGTAGGGATTCTGTGATTCTATGATTCATGCCATCAAGAAGGGCTGGCTTGAAATTTGGGGTTAAAACTTTCACCCTCATTAGCCCAATGGTGGTGAGATCAATTGTACCATCTTTAGCATCGGAACTGAAATCAGCCAAATCAAAGACTGAACAACGAACTGAGGGCTTCACCATTCTTCTTTTAATGAATGGGATTCCAGATCATAGAATCCTAGAGTGCAGAAGGAGGCCATTCCGCCCATCGAGTCTGCAGCGACAGCAACCCCACCCGGGCCCACTCCCCATAACCCCATGTATTCACCCTGCTAATCCCCCGACACGAAGGGGCAATTTGCCATGGCCAGTCAACCTAACCCACATATCTTTGAACTGTGGGAGGAAACCGGAGCACCCTGAGGAAACCCACGCCGACACAGGGAGAACATGCAGACTCTACACAGACAGTCACCCAAGGCCGGAATCAAACCAGGGTCCCTGGCGTTGTGAGGCAGCAGTGCTAACCACTAAGCCACCGTGCCACCCATAAACCATTTTATGGTTTAATTCATAGCAGGCATTTCCTGAGCTAGAATGTAAACTTGAAAAAAACCCATTGTTACTGATTCTTTCATTTCAGGATATGATTTTACGTATGCACTACTTTTGTGCAAGTGTAGAATGTTGTTTTGCAGCATTGAACCAATAGGGTGTTGCCAAAGTAAAAATAGGACAGGATGGTGAAGAAGGCATCGTGAAATATTTCAGTCAGTCAAGTGGGTTTCCAATATTGAGTCCACTGACAGTGCATTTGAATTATCTTCCTGGGACTCATCCTGATAACATTTGCAAGTGAGACTATAAACTGAGCTACTCGTTTTCCTGTTGAGGTGGGTAGCACGGTGGCACAGTGGTCAGCACTGCTGCTTCACAGCTTGGTTCACTGTCTGTGCGGAGTCTGCACTTTCTCCCCCGTGTCTGCGTGGTTTTCCTCCGGGTGCTCCGGTTTCCTCCCACAGTCCAAAAGACGTGCTGGTTAGGTGCATTGTCCATGCTAAATGCTCCCTCAGTGTACCCAAACAGGCACCAGAATGTGGCGACTAGGGGATTTTCACAGTAACTTCATTGCAGTGTTAATGTGAGTCTATTTGTGACACGAATAAATCAACTCTAAATGTTAAAAAGATTCCATGGCACCATTTTGCACAGTTATCCCCGGTGTCCTGGCCAATATGTATCCCTCAATCAACATCAGAAAAAAATATTGGGTGGGATTTTCCAGCCCTTCCCAGTGGAATCCTCCAGTTGCACTGAAGACCCCTCCCCCCTTCCAGCGAGCTATGCAGAACATCATAGACATCAGTGGGACAGGAAGATCCCGCTGGCAACCACTGGTGAGCTACTGGAAAACACACCACTAGAAATCACCCCACAGGAGGGCTGGAAAATCCCACTCATCACATTTTCTGTTCCTGGGAGCTTACTGTGCACAAATTGGTTGCCCCATTTCCTGCATTTCAACAGTCAGTAGGCTTTAGAAGTACTTCATTGGCTGTAAAAACCATGTGGGATGCCCTGAGTTCATGAAAGATACTGTAGAAATTTGGGCTTTTCTCACGATGAATTTGATCACCATTTCTAGGTGTATTCCCAAATGAAAACATTTCAGTCTTTCAAATCATTTCTGGCACTGAGCAGATTGCTATAGATCCCATTTATATGTTACTTCATAATGCTAACATTCCCTCATTGCAAGCAAAAGAAAATCATTCTCGACTAACTCATAACCAAGGCAACAATGGAAACTGATAACAGTCAGAGCTGGTGACATCTTACAAATGTCATCAAAGCTAAATATAGACCCAGATATCTTATACACGTAGAACTCTGTAACATGTCTGCCTGCAAAGGCGAATGTGTGAGGGAGGAAGCATTGGAAATTGAATTCCATTCAATGGGCCATTGCTCAATGTAGTGCTCTTGCTCCAGCAGAGCTGTATTAATTAAGAGCCATGTGTTTGCAGTTAATCTGATGCGATCACCGAGTGTCTCAGACATGTGTCAAATTTGTCTGATGGAGTGATAAATGAAGAGAAGCTCATAAAGGGAATTGCCTGATTCTCTGTCTCACTCACCAGCAGAACTTTATCTCCACATGGCAAGGGAGGTTCCGCTCTGCAAACTACAACAAACCTGTTCAACCGAAGCTTTCAGAAGGTTCTCTTACCTAGAAAAGTGAGGAAGCTCTCCATACAAGCTTACATAACACAGAACGAGGCCATTCAATCCATCATGTCTGTGCTGGCTCTTTGAAAGAGCAGTCGTGCTTAGTTCCGCACCTTGTTTTTTTGTCCGTACACCTGCAAGTTTCTGCAATGATTTTAATCAGGCAGTTGAGGCTGGCCTGCTTGAATATGAGCTCCCTGATTAAGGGCCAAATTGATGGTCCAATTAGAAAGCCCCATGCTCTGTACGTAAATAAGAGTGTCAGTTCCTCTGACACTCCGGATGTAGGCTGCACACTGAGAGCTCTCTGTATAGTGTTGTTGGATCTTGTAAATACAGGAATTTTGGTGAAGGGACTTCTGCCTCCAAGGACTTGTTGCAGTTTCTCATCCCCACATATCCATCCAACCACTCCCTTTTAAAATGACGAAAGCATCTTCTACCTCCTTTCTAGAACATTCCAGACTACTCTCTCAGTGAAAAGACCTTCCGTCCAGACTTTTTATCGGTTATTTTAAATCTATGATTTCTAGTCATTGACCGATCGACAGAGGGAATTGTTTTTTTTGTATCTACTCTATCAAAATTTTTCATCATCTACTGTGGGTGGCATGGTGGCACAGTGGTTAGCACTGCTGCCTCACAGAGACCTGGGTTCAATCCCAGCTTGGGTGACTGTGTGGAGTTTGTACATTCTCCCCGTGTCTGCATGGGTTTCCTCCGGGTGCTCTGGTTTTCTTCCACAGTCCAAAGATGTGCGGGTTAGGTGGATTGGCCATGCTAAATTGCGCTTAGTTTCTCAAGATGTGTAGGTTAGGGGGGTAAATATGTGGGGTCACAGAGACAGGGCTTGGGTAAGGTGCTCTTGTCAGAATGTCAGTGCAGACTCGGTGGGCCGAATGGCCTCTTCTACACTGTAGGGGTTCAATGATTTTGTGAAAAACCTCCATGGTGTCACCTATTAGCCTTCTCTGTTCCAGGAAGAACAGTATAATCTTTCCAATCTTTCCTCACAACTGAATTCCCGCATCACTGGCAGCCTCCTGATGAACCCCCTCAATATCCTTTCTAAGGCCTTCACATCTTTCCTGAAGTGTGTCGTCCAGGATCGTCCACAATTCTCCAGCTGAGGCCTAGCTAGTGGCTTATAAAGCTCAATAGACATCTCTTTGCTTTTGTATTCTATCCCTTAATTTGTAAACCCAAATAACCCTAATGCATTTTTAACCAACTTATCGACCACCTTTAAGGATCGATTTGAACTGAAATACTAGGGTTAAGGAAGGCCGTAAACAAAATAAAATGTGTTCCTTATGAAAGGTGCATTCAAAAATAATTTTCCATTAACGGTAAATGTGGCTGATACTCAGTGGGGGAAGTACGGATGGTGCAGTCTTTGCAGATGAGATGGGCTAAAAGGCCTTTTCTGCCTTGTAGGACTCTATGGCCGTAATCTTACCACCGTTCAAGCTTTCAGGATTTTCCCATCCTGCCGCAGTGAATGGAGGAGATTCGGCTAGCCGCCAAATTCTCCGACCTCGCTGCAGTGGGAGCGTGGCATGAACGGCCAGTAAGATTGCGCCCTATGACTTTAAGTGCTCCCCATTCGGCTGTGGTGAATTTGGTAGTGCTCTCCCCTCAGAGTCACACGGTTCCGGGTTTAAGTCCCAGTCCAAGCATTGAGCAGGTTATGCCCGATACTCCCGTGTGGTTCAGTCAGTGCTGCAGTGTCTCAGGCGCTGTCTTTCAGGTGAGACATGAAACCAAGGCCCTGCTCAGGTGGAATAGGTCCAGCAGCAAGATTTTGAAGAAAACCACAGGAGTCATTCCTAGTGCCCTGACCAATATTTAAGAAGCATTTCGATGAGCACTTGGAACACCATCGCATACAAGGCCATGGACGAAGTGCTGGACAATGGGATTAGAATTGTTGACCGAGACCCTTGCTCCAGCTGACTGATAGACACGAACTCCAGGCGCGACCTTACCACCTGTTCATGCCACGCTTCCGCTGCAGTGAGGTCGGTGAATTTGGCAGCCAGCCAAATCTCTGTTCACTGCAGCGGTGCGAAGAGTGGTAAGATTTCAGCCTCTATCTTTAAATCAAATCACGTCTTCATTCGGAAAATGTAAAAAATAAATCCTTAAATACTTGTGATAGCTACAAGACTGATTCTCTTACACTGTATCACAATTAAATGCTTCTATTCCCCAATAAGTTTACAAATAGATTTTAACCTCTTATCCAATGGAGCTGTAGGGGTATCTCTATCCACTTATGCACCACGTGGACTGCAGAGGTTCAAGAAGGCAGCTCACCACAACCATCTCGAGAGCAGTTGGGAACGGGTAATAAATACTGACGTAGCCAGCGATACGCACATCCTACGAACGAATTTTTAAAACACTGAGGTTTACAAAGAAGCAAGCTGAAACAAGGTTGTTGCCCAAGCTAAATGGGATACTGAAGGATAACTCATGGAGATGGTTAATGAAAGTCTATAACCACGAGAATATTAATCCTGCTTTAAACGTATGTGATAATTACATCAATGTTACGTCCTTGCAAGTAATATTTAACGCAAATTGAAAGAAACAAAAATGAATGTCATGACACACTTTTCAATTAAATTGCCTATTAAATATCTCGAATTCTTAAAGAGCCCCTTGGTATTACTTAGTAAGAGAGGACCCATTCGATATTTTTGCACTGAGCGTTAATGGAATTTCAATGGGAAATTAATTGTTGTCAAATACATTGACATAAATGGAACAGTGGACATCTGCACCTTTTGTTCTTGGAAAAATCACACCCAGTTTCAAAATGATTATTTTGTTTATTATAGGTGACAGTGTTAATTAAAACACTTGAGTGTTAAATTGCAAATCCATCATGCACATTTCATCCCAAGGGAAGGTGCGATTGACAAATTATATAAATAATAATGAAGTAACAGAGCCTGAAATGAAGCTACGACTAACTTAAAATCAGGGTTGGGTGAACTTTCGGGGAAAAACAGAGGTTGATTTTGTAATACAAATCGCATTACTTTTCTCAGGAACCTTCATAGCTTGATATTAAGACGTGGAACGGTATAAACGTCCCACTGTTTGAATTTCTGTAAAAAATAATTTCCCGATTGATTTTCTTCTGAAACCTATTTAAATTTTATTGCAGTAAATCATTTCGCTGAAGCCCTTGCTCTTAATTTGGCTTGAGAACTTGGAGCTTCGCTGGTTGGTTGTGTTTGAAATTGACCTGAAATCAGCAAGTGAATAACTGGGGAAGAGACACATCAGCTCGAGAGAGACAGAGTGCCTCAACTATCCAGAACCTCCAGTGCTGCGATGTGCTTATCAGTGACACGTGATTAGCTTCCAGGCAGTTTTACAAGCTCCCCGAATGGCTTAGTTGACAACGGCAATATACAACTCAACCGCATCGTCTGTGGTGAGTTAGCTCTAAGGGTGCTATGACCGCCTTCAGTTTTCCTGAGTCAGGGAGGGGACAATCGGCCAGGATTCACCTTCCACATCAGTAGCCAAAATGGAATTGGGAATCTACACAGAGTGATTGTCATATCCCCCATGGGGAAAAGATCCACTACCTAGATTTACAGTTGAAGAATAACGACTTTGACATTTTACTAAAGGTAGACAGGTACGGAGGAACATGGGAGCAGGAGTAGGCCATTCAGCCCCTCAAGCCTGCTCTGTCATTCAACTAGCTCATGGCTGATCGTGCAACTACGTCATTTCTTCCTATTATTCCCATATCCCTTGATGCCATTAGTATCAAGAAATCTATCGATCTGTCTTGAGCGTACTCAATGTTTGAGCTTCCACAACCCTCTGGGGTCATGAATTTCAAAGATTCAAGCCTCCCTGAATGAAAAAATGGCCTGCCCCTTATTCTGAGACCGTGACCGCCCCCCCACCTCCCCCTGGGGGCAGGGGGGTTCTAGAAAATATCCTTTCTGCACCTACCATGCCTAGCTCCTTAAGAATTTTGTAAGTTTAGATGATATCACCTCTTCTTTTAAACTCCAGAGAATACTATTCTTCAATCTCTCCTCATATGTTAGTCCTGCCATCTCAGGAATTTGTCTGGTGGTCCTCTGCTGCACTCCCTGTATGGACAAGTATATTCTTCCTTAGGTAAGGGAACCACAACTGTACATAATACTCCAGATGCGGTCTAACCAAGGTTCTATACAATTGCAGTAATAAGACCCATGGGACCCTACACCAGCATGACTTAGCTGAGGAGAAGGACATTTGCCCACTTGAAATCAAGCTAGAATTTAGATGCCATTTCTGCCCATTTCAGAGAGGCATAGCAACAGGCATCAAGTCCAAAATCTGCTGCAGAATGTATTACTATCTCACAGTGGCAAACCATAGGATGGCACAATATGGATTGGCATCCACAGTTCTCTGCCGAGTGGGTTCGTGATTTCCCTCCCTGTCATACCACAGGAAGTGTTGGCAGGTAAACTGAAGGTCAAGTCATCCTGGCAAAATTTCGCGCATCTCATAATGGCTAGCTCAAGACTAGCATTAATGTAAGTCAAGGAGAAGATTGCCAGGTGGGTAAGGGAGTTTGGGCAGTATCAAGTTTCCTACTATTGTGAAGGTTAGCTAAGAGGAAGCACAAATTTATGGGGGATAATGACCTATGTTCCTTTTTTGTAATTGCCAATGACCGGATATTGGGGTTACTATACTCCTTGTCTGTTAAAAAAACACATGAAAGTAATATTAAGTTTTAACATTCCTTGCTCAGAGTGAACAGAGCTTCAGGCTAAAGGTAAGTTTGCCCAGGCAACCTGTTTGAATAAGAACAGAAACATTGATTGGAAGAAATTCTAAATTGTAACAAGCAATGATAAAATATGTGTCTTCTGCAGATCAAACAGGCTCTGAACCTATGTTAATCTAAACTCAGAAGCAAACCGTAGTCATGACAATACTGTGCCTTTAAGAAATGTATTTGAGCCATGTTCTTGTGCAGGATGTTTCTAGCAGTCCCTTCTATTTTATCAGTGCCATTCTGTCTACAACCAATATCCTGTGTTGTTACTGCAGCAACATAATTGCTTCTAATGGCTAGAATGTTGGTTTTAATCTGAACTAATGCTGTTCTGCTGTTTTCCCCTGGGAGTTTGCAGAGTGGGGCTTGATTGGGATGGTTGGTAGGTATGGTCACGGGGAAGCTGGGCTTACAAAGAATATTCAATCTTAGATGCTGCTTTTGGAGTTGAGAGAGAGCAGTGTCTCCCTTTTCCCCTCTTTGAAGTTGGAGACTGTAATTTGCCAGGTGATAAGTCTCTTTCTCAGTGATTCTGTGGTGTGAGAGTGGATCATTCTCTGAGAGTTGCTGTTTGGGAACTGTTGGCTGGATCTCTGTCCAGAAGTGTTAAAACACTAAAAGTCCTGCATCATGTGAGCATACTTGTTTTTGTGCTAACTAATTCTGAAGAAGTGTGCATGTCTATGGGACATTGTTATAAATTGGAACAGCAGAGATAGCTAGCTGTTAAGGAATATACTTTGCCACGTCTAAGTATTTTAATTGGTAAAAGCTATGCTAATTCTTTTTGTTATGTTCTAACTGTGTTCTTAAATAAAGTTTGTTTTGATAAAAGTTTGATAAAAGTGGATCACTTGAATCATATGTGCAAGATTAAAGTGAATGGGATTGGGGGAAGTGTATTGAGATGGATAGAAAACTGGTTGGCAGAGAGGAAACAAAGAGTAGGAATTAATGGGTGCTTTTCAAATTGGCAGGCAGTAACTAGTGGGGTGCCACAGGGATCGGTGCTGGGACCCCAGCTATTCACAATATGTACTAATGATTTAGATGAGGGAACAAAATGTAACATCTCGAAGTTTGCAGACGATACTAAGTTGGGTGGGAGGGTGAACTGTGATGAGGATGCAGAGATCCTTCAGAATGATCTGGACAGGTTGGGTGAGTCGGCTAATCAATGGCAGAAGCAGTATAATTTGGATAAATGTCAGGTTATTCACTTTGGAAGCAAAAACAAGAAGCCAGATTACCTGAATGGCTGGAAATTGGGAGAGGGGAGTGTGCAGCAGGACCTGCAAACTTCGAGGTGTTACATTTTGTTCCATCATCCAAATCATTAATACATATTGTGAATAGCTGGGGTCCCAGCACCAGTCCCTGTGGCACCCCACTAGTTACTGCCTGCCAATTTGAAAAGCACCCATTAATTCCTACTCTTTGTTTCCTCTCTGCCAACCAGTTTTCTATCCATCTCAATACACTTCCCCCAATCCCAGGCACTTTAATCTTGCAGATATGATTCAAGTGATCCACTAGAAAACTTTTATCAAAACAAATTTTATTTAAGAATACAGTGCACCAGTTGCTGAAGGTAATCATACAGATGCAGCAGGTGATGAATGGTATGTTGGCCTTCATTACGAGAGGTTTCGAGTACAGGAGCAGGGATGTGTTGTTGCAAATATACAGGGCCTTGGTGAGGCCGCACTTAGAGTATTGTGTGCAGTTTTAGTCCCCTTTTCTGAGGAAGCATGTTGTTGCTCTCAAGGGACTGCAACAAAGGTTTATCAGGCTGATTTCAGGGATGGCAGGACTGATGTATGAGGAGAAATTGACTAGGTTAGGATTGTTTTCACTGACGTTCAAATGAATGAGGGGCGACCTCATAGAGACTTATAAAGTTCTATCAGGACTAGATGGGCTAGATGCAGGGAGGATGTTCCCGATGGTTGGGGAGTACAGAACCAGGGGTCACAGTCTGAGGATTCAGGGTAGACCATTTAGGACGGAGGTGAGGAGACATTTCTTCACCCAAAGAGTGGTGAGCCTTGTGGAATTCATTACCCCAGGAAGTAGTTGATGCCAAAATATTGAATGTATTCAAGAGGCGGCTGGATATAGCACTTGGGGCAAATGGAAAGGTTATAGGGAGAAAGCAGGATTAGTCTATTGAGTTGGACGATCAGCCATGATCGTAATGAATGGCGGAGCAGGCTTGAAGGGCCAAATGGCCTCCTTCTACTCCTATCTTCTATGTTTCTATGTTTTTATACCTGGAGTGAAACACCTTATGCTCACCCTAATGCCAAAATTAAATGCAAAAGCTGAGGTCCAGGCTAACTGCATAATGTACCTTGGAGTTTGTGATCTTGATCTCAGCATAGTTCAGAAAGACACAAAAATGGAAAATTAGATCTGACTTCTCTGGCAACAGTGAATAAAGCCTGTGTATCAAGGAGCAATGTAGATATTGAGCTAGACAAAAATAACCTCAACAAGTACACCCATGGGTTCAACACAATCCTGAGGAATAAGAAGAGGTGAATCAGGGGGAATCAAGAGTAAAGGAAAGGATTAAGAACATCAACATGCACTTGAGCTGAGTGAGAAGGGTTGACTGCAAAATCCGGTAGGTGACAATCCTGGTGAATCAGCCTTTGGAATTGCTAGCTAACCCTTTGGTACAAAGGAGTATCGTCATCATAGACTATCATCGAGTAGTACAGCATCTTCCGTCACCATGGAGATTGGATGGACCACATGGATTAAAATGATGTAAAATGTGTGATTCTCATTGCTTATCACTTGCTGCCAGAACATACAGACAGAGATAGTAAATGTTACAAAGTGCCTAAGGGCATAGTTACAAAGAATTGGCGATAATGTAGAGTCGCTGCAATTGAAACTGTGAACTGGATGGTGCTTTTTCTGTTGTAATTAAAGGTAGAAATCTAAAGGCTGATATCTCTCCCTCACCACCTCCAATGTGGGCAAAAGTTGGGTGGAACGCATTGAAAGTGCATTTTGCCAGATGGGATTGCACCAACACATGCTACTTCAGAATGTTTTCATGGCCCTGATGCCCCCACCCCCTCCCCACAACAGCAAGCTCACCACAACCTCTCTTCACCCCTCCATTGCCTCTCATTTGCCACACTACTTGTCTGACACCTGGTACTGGATAGTAGCCATGATGTAGAGATGTCTGAATTGGACTGGGGTAAGCACAGTAAGAAGTCTCACCAACACCAGGTTAAAGTCCAACAGGTTTATTTGGAATCACAAGTTTTTGGAGTGCTGCTCCTTCATCAGGTGACTCACCTGAAGAAGGAACAGCGCTCCAAAAGCTCGTGATTCCAAATAAACTGTTTGGACTTTAATCTGGTGTTGGTGAGACTTCTTACAGTCCTGGATAAGCAAAGATTTCCACCTATTAAATATTTGGAAGATAAAAGGTATTGGGTGAAATCTTACCAAAAGATGGTAGGTTGTTGGTTCCAGTGAGAGAAACAGGCCGGTTTTCTCTCGCGATCTTACCACACTCTATCAAAAAAAAACAGCGGGGTGAGATTCACGCCATCATGTAGAAGGGGTGGGGCCTCAGCATGCCGGCAAAGCCCGGTTGCACTGAGATCGGTGTGCCATATTTAAAGTGCACCACAATCAGAGCAAGCAATGACTCCCCCCCGCCACCCACCTCCCCACCCCCCCCCCGCACACCCCTCCATGGAGGCCTCAAGGTCTCCCTCACCCTAGCTTGCCACCTCCCACACCGTCCACCACCCATCCCACCTCGATCGGAGCCAACATTCGCCCCTCTCCCTCCAACCCTAGAACCAGAGGGCATAACCTCAGGCTAAAGGGATGATCCTTTAAAACAGAGATGAGGAGGAATTTCTTCAGCCAGAGAGAGTGGTGAATCTGTGGAAGTCTTTGCCGCAGAAGGCTGTGGAGGCCAGCTCATGGAGTGTCTTTAAGGCAGAGATCGATAGGTTCTTGATTAATAAGGGGATTAGGGGTTATGGGGAAAAGGCAGGAGAATGGGGATGAGAAAAAATCAGCCATGATTGAATGGCGGAGCAGACTCGATGGGCCGAGTGGCTTGATTCTGCTCCTATGTCTCATGGTCTTATGGAGCCAGCATTCACCCCCAACAGTCAGTGCCGGCACATCCTTCGGACCCCTTCACCTCAACCCCCCACTCACACAGCCATCACCGGCATCCCCAGCTCCCATGTCTGCTCTCGGTCACCACCCCAAAGAAATGAATCCCCCCTCCTCCCCAGACCATGATGCTCCACTATGGTCCATCCCTGGCACAGTCCCCTGGCACAGGTTGGCATTGCCAGGCTGACATTGCCAGGTTGGCATGGTGCCAACATGTGCCAAAAGACATTGCCTGGGGGCACTGCCAGGCCACTGTCTGACCACAGGGCTATAATCACCTTTACAACCGAGGGGGATTCCCATGACAGCTACACGTCTGGGTGAACCTGTTGTAAATTGTGTGACGTCATGTCACGGGGTGGGGGAAAAAGGGAGCTCAATATCTGGCGGGGATTTTTAATTACATGTAAATTACATGAATCTAATTACGTCGCCTGTGAGGGGTGGCAAAGTTGGAAGTCGTGATCTCGCCAGTGAGATTTGCAACTCCGGGTTTCGCCGGATCTTGAGACCCCGCCAGCATTCCTGCGTACGGTGAATGGGGGCTCAAGATCACCCCCAGAGTTTTTGAACCCCATTGCCAATACAGCGCAACTCTGTAATATTGCCTGACTCCATCAAGCTTTGGCTTTCCTGCTGCAGGCACCTTCATTCCATTCAGATAAAAGCAAAATACTGCAAATGCTGGAATCTGAAACAAAAACAGAAAATGCTGGAAAATCTCAGCATCTGTGGAGAGAGAATAGAGCCAACGTTTTGAGTCTGGATGACCCTTCGTCAGAGCGACCTAGCACGTCACTCAGCTGTTTCAAGGAATGAAACCTCCCGGCATCCACAACAACAAAGTAGACTTAACCCTATCAACCCGCCAACGTCCTCCTTACTAACATCTGGGGGTTTGCCAAAATTGGGAGAGCAGTTTCACAGGCTGGTCAAGCAATAGCCTGACATCATCATAGTCATGGGATAGTAGCTACAGATAATTTCCCAGATACCATCCATGTCCTGCTGATGGGACAGGGCTTACCCAGTAGAGGTAGCAGCGCACAGTTGGGAGCGAGTTGCCCTGGGAATCCTCAATGTTGATTCTTGACTCAATGAGGATACCCTCCATCGTGTTGTAGCACCATAATCAATGGGATATATTTCAAACAGATCTAACGATTCAAGACTGGGCAACCGTGAGGCACCGTGGGCCACCAGCAACAGCAGAATTGTACTCAATTTGTAACCTAATGGCCTGGGATATCCCCCACTCTACCATCATGCTAGGGGATGAACCCTGGTCCAATGAAAAGTGAAGGAGGGCACACCAGGAGCAGCATCGAGCATACCTATAAATTAGATATTAACCTGGTGAAGCTACTACACAGGGATTCTTGTGTGCCAAATAGCATAAGCAGCAAGTAAAAACAGAGCTAAGTGACCCCACAACCAATGGAACAGATCTAAGCTCTGTTGTCCTGCCACCTTAAGTGAATGGTGCTGGACTTTTAAAAAATTCACTGGAGGAAGAGGCTCCACAAATATCCCCATCCTTAATGAACCAAAGCATCCCACCCAGGTAAGTCTCAAGGCCTGGGAATGACCTTGAACCTGTGCCCCCTTGTAATTGACACTTCCACCCTTGGAAAAAGCCCCTATCAACCCTGTCTATGCCTCTCATAATTTTGTAGACTTCTATCAAATCTCCCCTCAGTCTCCGTCTTTCCAGTGAAAACAATCCTAGTTTATTCAATCACACCTCATAGCCAGCACCCTTGAGACCAGGCTATTCCCGTAACCCCACGTATTTACCCTTCAAATTCCCCTAACCTACACATCTTGGGACACGAAGGGACAATTTTGCCTAGCCAATCCACCTAACCTGCACGGCTTTGGATTGTGGGAGGAAACCGGAGCACCCGGAGGTAACCCATGTAGACACGAGGAGAATGTGCAAACTCCACACAGATAGTGACCCAAGGCCAGAATTGAACCCAGGTTCCTGATGCTAACCACTGTGCCACCACAGCACCCCACCTTCCCAACGATAATTAGGGATGGGTAATAAATGCAGGCCTATACTGCAAAATCCAGATTAACACTATGGCAAATAACCATCTGACAGGAATCTGGGAATGGAATCACAATGATTTCAGGTATCAAGGCGAATAGAGAGATGTGCCTCTGGCTGTATTATTCTGTTCACAGTTCACTCAGCTGTCTTACGTACATATGAGCTTGGGCCTTTGGACTGAATTAAATGTAATCCATTTCTGAACAGGGGATTCTCATGGGTAGAACATGATTCGACAGCTGGTATACAAATTACCAGCTGCTTTTCCAACTCCTCGTCACCGTTTACTTGAATATTGGGCATTCTCGAGGTTGTCAGGAATTCAAGGCCCACTTAGAGGAGTAACCACGGCCATTGAACCTGTGAAGATATTCAGTATCACCCAGAAAATGTGCCGATGACAGTTCGCTGGCACGTTTATCCAGTCTGGACCTGATTCTTCCGTGTGGTTCATGATTCCAGAGTTTTCCAAATTTCCTTTGATGATCTGAGTAAAACAGATGCACTGGGAACATTCTCCCAAGTAGTTTTAGACATTTGGCCACGAACAATGATAATCAAAGATGTATTTTTCAAAAATCAAATGAAGTTGCCCATCACATAAGGTTTGTGGGACTGAGCTCCACTGTGGCTCGTCTCCGGGTAATTGCTATCAGATGCAAATCCATTTATCACCTGTTAACATAATGGACCCTTAATTGAACAGTCAGTAATTGTGGCAACTGACTCAGCTTCCATGCCCATTGGCACCGCAGGGACTGGCGTGTATTATTGACCCTTTTAATTACCCTTTAGTTTGACGTTTTAAGTTTCATTTCTGCCTTGGTTTAGTTTCCGGCAGTTCCGCTTTAAGGGGGCTGCCCTTCTTGCTTTCTTCTTCAGTTTGTTTAATTTAGTTTCATTGTTTTGTCTAAAAGAATGGAAAATGGCTCATAAGATCATAAGAAGTAAGAACAGGATTAGGCCATTCAGTCCATCGGGGCTTCTCCGCCATTGGACAAGATCCTGGTTGAACAGATTGTGACCTTAACTCTGCTTTCTGTCTACCACCACACCACCACCCTCCCCCGCACCCCACCCCCACCCCCCCAACCACCACCCCAGCCCCCCGCCATAAGCTTTGACTCACTTGTCAATCAGAAGTCTATCTTGAGTATATTCAGTGACCTAGCCTTCACACTTCTCTGGAAGAAAAAAGAACAAAGAATTAAAAAGAAGTACAGTACAGGAACAGGCCCCTCCCCCGTCTAAGCCTATGCCGATCATGATGCCCTAACTAAAAAAAAAACCTTCCGCCCTTACTCGCTCTGTCACCCTCTATTTCCTCCCTATTCATGTACCCATCGAGATGCCTCTTAAATGTCGCTAATGTGCCTGTTTCCACCACCACCTCTGGCAGCGCGTTCCAGGCACCCACCACCCTCTGCATGAAAAACGTTCCCCACACATCGCCTTTAAACTTTCCCCCTCTCACCTTGAACCTGTGTCTCCTTGTAATTGACACTTCCACCCTGGGAAAAGGCTTCTGACTATCCACCCTGTCTATGCCTCTCATAATTTTGTCGACCTCTATCAAGTCTCCCCTCAACCTCCATCTTTCCAGTGAAAACAATCCTAGTTTATTCAACCTCTCCTCATAGCCTCGAGGCCAGGCAACATCTTGGTGAACCTTCTTTGCATTCTCTCCAAACTTCCATGTCCTTCTGAACAGAACTGCATGCAATACTCCAAATGCGGTCTAATCAAGGTTTTATATAGCTACAACATGATTTCCCAGCTCCTGTACGCAATGCCCCAGAGAATTCCAAAGATTAACGACCTTCTGAAACTCCTCTGCATCTTAAATGGGAGAATGGGAGACTCCTTATTTTTAAACTGTGCCCTCTAGATGATGACCCCCCCACCCAATAATGTTTTTCTTTATTCTTCTATCCCCAGTGTCTGACTACCCCACCACCCCAATGTTCAACTCCCCACTTCCCATGTCCGAACCCCATGTCCGACTCCCCCCTTTACTCAAAGTATGTCCGACCCAGCCACTCCCAGTATGTCTGACTCTCGCGCACCATCCCCCCAATATCCAAAACTCCCCTCCCCAAACCCCTTCGGAGCCCCATTCCCCAAATCCCATCAACTTACCTTAGACACTTACAGTTTGTGTCGTAAATAAGTGGGCATGTCCATCATCGCTTCATTTCTTTAGGACCCTGATGCTGGGCCCACGTATCATCTGTGTTGCCTGCCTCTCACCTGGCCTGAGTCAGGAAGGTTGGTCAATTAAGAGCTTTGGTGTAGGAAAGTGGGTATGGAGCGATAATCCGATGCTGGTTGAGGAAGTCATAGCCGCGCTAAAAGGGTGTTAGAACAGTAGCTGTTATGCCATATACAGGGCAGAAGACCTGCGAGACAAATGGCCTACTCCTGCTCCTAGTCCTTATATTCTTATGTTCTTATCATGGTCTTGGAATGACATTGACTTTGTTAGAAATTCCTTGCTATTTTAAGCAAGCATACACTGCTACAATAAGAAAGAAATATCACACTGATAAATACTAAACTTGTATTCCATGTTTTATCAGTCTTTGAATGTCCCAGAATGCTGCACACTACTTTTTAGTAAAGCCCACAGATAAATAGTTCTGTGCTTGCCCAATGGTTCAGTGGGCAAGGCACCAGATGTGATTTTACGGAGCAGTATACCACAGACAGATTTCAAATTCAATCCCCAATCTGTGTTAGGTTAACCGACCTCAACTAAAATTACCAGCAGGAATTGTATAATTGGCCTCAGCGGCCTGGGTCTAGCGAAGGGAAGAAACAATCAGGTTCCTAATGGTCCGGAGTATTAGAAAACGATCTTAAGCAAAGAGGTGGCATGAAGAAAACTAACGCCCGCTTTTCCTCAGAGATACAGGGCGCGATTCTCAACACCCCTTCATCATGGGCACAAACCCATTATGGCCACAAACTCTCACAAGAGAACTATAACAAGATTGGCGGCAGCAAAGTCTCAGTTTGAGATCTTCAGCAATGTGAATTTAAATGTGTTTAAATTAATTTAAATCCATTAACTTAACTTAAATACATTTAATATTCGTAAACGGCTTAACGCTGCTGCTTCTGGGGGCGTTAGATGTTCCCCCCCAGCTGGTGTGACAACACATCCATGGAAATCACTAATGGTTTTCAAAAAATGAAAACCAGTCATGCTGACAGTCATTGAGTGTCTTTAAGACAGAGATAAATAGGTTCTTGATCAATAAGGGGATCAAGGGTTACAGGGAAAAGGCAGGAGAATGGGGATGAGAATCATATCAGCCATGATTGAATGGTGGGGCAGACTCAATGGGCCAAATGGCCTAATTCTGTTCCTATATCTTACAATCTTATGATCACACCGGGGTCATAGAGGCAAGTATAGCAACCCCCCCCCGCCCCCAAGCCCCCGCCAGGAGTGGTGAGGGACATGACTGGGCAGTGCCCCCCGGCACCCTGGCTGTGCCCCCCATGGCACTGCCAAGTTGGCACAGCCAGGGTGCCAGGGGGGCACTGCCCAGTCATGCTTCGTGGGTACCCCATTAGGGGGAGTTCCCATTATGTTGGGGGAGTGCGATGGTGGTGGGGTGGTGGTGGTTTATGCCCGCATACCGGTGAGGTCCAGTGGGGGCAGAAACTGTGAATGGGGTGGTGTCCTGGTGGTGTGGGAGGTGTTGACCCGACCATTGCATGGTGGGAGGAGGTTGGTCCTCTGTGTTCGAGCGTTGGGGATGTTCCCCTTTCCTGCCAAGGGATCGGATGTCAGTGCCGGGGGGCGGAGGGTGGTGAGGGGAGGCTTTTAATGTTATTTTGAGATCGGGGCGCCCCAATCTCTGTGGAGCCGACTATGCCACCCCGCCAGAATGACGGGGCAAAACACACGCCGATGCTTTTTTTAACAGTGTCCAAAGATCTGGAATGAAAACCCAGCTACGTTTCTGGGGGAAAACACATCAGTTTTCAGTCAGAGCCTGACACGGCCATTTTTTAACAAATATTTCACCCACTTTCTGCAATAAGGTCACTGCAAAATAAATCCCTCATCTGTGGTTGTGATGGCAACTGGAGTTTGGTTGAGGTGTTCAAAGTATTTCTCACTTCAAGGTTGCTATGAATTGAGATGAGAGAAAAATTGATATTGACATATTTAAGTGCTGGAAAAGTTCAAGGAAGTGGAATAATCAGAGAGTTGCATCTTGATTTTAAAAAACCCTTTCCTTTTTGAAAAAAAGTTAAGTTCAAGATGAAGCAGTGTTAACTCCAACACAACACAGACTGAATGGTTAGAGGCATAAGTAATTTGACACAACAATTCTGCCTAAAAACACAACTGTCGGTAATGTAGACCCAATGGACATCACAGAGGAACTGCAGTTCATTCCCTTTACGCAATGGAGAGAATATTTGATGGATTAACTTGTTTGGGAACTGATTTGATTTATTGATGTCACATTTTTGGAATACAGTGACAAATATTGTTTCTTGCTTGCTATAAAGATAAAGCATACCGTTTATAGAGTACATTGGGGAGAAGGAAAGAAGAGGGTGCAGAATGTAGAGTTACAGCCACAGATAGAGTGAAGAGAAAGATCAGCTTAATATAAGATAGGTCCATTCAAAAGTCTGATGGCAGCAGGAAGAAACTGTCCTCGAGTCAGTTGGTACATGATCTCAGACTTTTGCATCTTTTTCTCGATGGAAGAAGTGGAAGAGTGTATGTCTAGGGTACGTGGGGTCCTTGATTGTGCTGGCTGCTTTACCGAGGCAGCGGGAAGTATAGATGGAGTCAATGGATGGGAGGCTGATTCGCGTGGCTGGGCTATGTTCACAACTCTTTGTAGCTTCTTGCGGTCTTGGTCAGAGCAGGAGCCATGCCAAACTGTGATACATCCAGAAAGGATGCTTTCTATGATGCGTCTGTAGAAATTGGAAATCTGTAAAAACTGGATGGATCGTTTGAGATTCTCAAGGGCACTTGATCATCTTCTCGAAGGCAGAAAGTGATGGGCAATAAATGGGTAACACTCACTCCAGTGATAGATTAAAAAGAAAGCTAGCCAAGGGTGCAGGACACCCAGTCTTTGAGATGTGACTACAACAGGAAAGAGGAGACTTACATGATCTGGAAACGTTTTATGAAGAAGAATTGGATATTTTGGCTTGGTTTTCTTAGAACAGAGGAGATTGGGGATAGGATTCATGGAGGTGGATGAAATTGTGCAGGGCCTAGATAGGATAGATAGAAAGGACTTTGTCCCTGCTTTGATATCCCTTACTTCATTGAGCACACAAAATTGTGACATTCTTTCAGTGCTTTTTTATATGTGTACCAAACCAGGCCAGACACATGGATCAGAAGAATGCTGAGAGGAGTTTTTTCATTCATCCGTGGGACATGGTCATCATTGGCTGGCCAAAATTTATTACCCATCTCTAGTTGCCTGAGGGCAGTTGAGAGTCAACCACATTGCTCTGACTCTGGAGTCATATGTAGGCCAGACCAGGTAAGAATGGCAGATTTCCTTCCCTAAAGGACATTAGTGAACTAGATGGGTTTGTCCATCAATGGACAAACCCCTTTGGGCTTGGGGCTCCGAAAGCTTGTGTGGCTTTTGCTACCAAATAAACCTGTTGGACTTTAACCTGGTGTTGTTAAACTTCTTACTGGGAGTCCAGAACCAGGGGTCACAGTCTGAGAATTCGGGGTAGACCATTTAGGATGGATGTGAGGAGACATTTCTTCACCCAAAGAGTGGTGAGCCTGTGGAATTCATTACCACAGGAAGTAGTTGATGCCAAAACATTGAACGTATTCAAGAGGTGGCTGGATATAGCACTTGGGGCGAATGGGATCAAAGGTTATGGGGAGAAAGCAGGATTAGGCTATTGAGTTGGACGATCAGCCATGGTCGTAATGAATGGTGGAGCAGGCTCGAAGGGTCAAATGGCCTCCTCCTGCTCCTATCTTCTATGTTTATGTTTCTACATTTCTATGTCAGCTTGACAGCTAATTTGCTTTTGACTATTGCAGAACTGAAATGTTTAAAACAATGATCTTTAAACACTACTCAATATGCTATTGATTTTAATGCTGAGGTATGTTGACAATCTGAAATAATCCTCAGTGAACCATAGCATCCCTACAGTGCAGAAGAGGCCATTCGGCCCATCGAGTCTGCACCAACTCTCTGACAGAGTATCTTACCCAGGCCCTCTCCACCGCCATGTCCCTGAAACCCCACACATTTACCATGGTTAATCAATCTAACCTACACATCTTGGAACACTAAGGGGCAATTTAGCATGGCCAATCCACCTAACTGGCACATCTTTGGACTGTGGAAGGAAACTGGAGCAGCCGGAGGAAACCGACGTAGACGGGGAGAATGTGCAGACTCCACACAGACATCATCCAAGGCCAGATTGGAACCCGGGTCCCTGGTGCTGTGAGGTAGCAGTGCTAACCACTATACCACCGTGCCACCTGTGAACCCTCTATTATGCACCAAACATTCATTTCCAGACATTTATGTTAAGTGTTCTATATAATAATAAGGGTGGCATGGTGGCAGTGATTAGCACTGTTGCCTCACAGCGTCAGGGACCCAGGTTTGATTCCAGCCTCGGGTGACTGTCTGTGTGGAGTTTGCACGTCCTCCCCGTGTCTGCATGGGTTTCCTTCGGGTGCTCCGATTTCCTCCCACAGTCCGAAAGACGCGCGGGTTAGGTTGATTGGCCAAGGTACATTGCCCCTTAGTGTCATGGGATTAGCAGGGTAAATGCGTGGGGTTACGGGGATAGGGCCTGGGTGGGATTGTTGTCAGTGCAGGCTCGATGGGCCAAGTGGCCTCCTTCTGCACTGTAAGGATTCTTTTCTATTCTATAATCTGTGTAATTCTACAGAACCATCTTTGAAAGTTTCCAAGGAGAGGATGTTGTCACTAATCTGCATATCGGTGGCGTGATTCCAATTATGTTACAGCTTGTTGTGTCTGGGCCAGGAATTGCAGGGCCTCAGTTCTGATGCTGCAAGTGCACTAGGGGTTAAGACTCTGCAAGCTGAGGGAAAGAATTTCACACAGTTGCTGCCTACAGTGACTGCTCTTGGTATACTGCAGCTTCCATAAAGTTTTATTACTGCTTGTGTTTGTATACTATCAACGGAAAGCTAATATGGACATAATAATAAGCAGATTCTGTGAATGTTTGACTGCATCGTTCTCCATTAAAGATACAGATGATCACTTCGAAGATTGTAATGGCGTTCCTCAAGCCACAATAAAATTATTATATTCAGCATTTATCATGCAATAAATGACCCGTTGAAGTGTAATGGCCTTAATTTAGAGCTCTCAAGTGGTAAATGTATCAAGTCAAGTGCCAGCAAAAGTCAACCCCTTGTCACTGCTGCTTGCCGTTTGCTGATTTCAGTTGCAGCATCAAACGAGGCATCTGACTGGAGGGGGAAATGTCGACAAGGATCCAATCTCTTGTTTTTTACCTTTATTCTTCCATGGGATGGGGACGTCGCTGGCAGTGCTGCCCATCCCTAATTGTCCTTGAACTGAACATTTCAGAGGGGAGTTAAGAGGCAACTACATTGATATGGATCTGGACTCACATTTAGGCCAGGCTAGGCAAGGATGGCAGATTTCCTTTTCCCAAAGTGAATTGGAAGGGTCCTTGCGACAATCAACGACTGCTAGCTTTATATTCCAGATTCATTAATTGAATTTAAATCACATCAGCTGCTGTGGTGGAATTTGAACCCTAGAATGTTTACCTGGGCCTCTGGACTACTAGTGACATTACCACTATGCCTGCTCCATTATTCTATATGATCATGGCTGATCCTCTATCTTAACATCATACTTCCGTGCTCTCACCATGCCCCTTGACCCCATCAGAGTCCAGTAATCTATCTATTTCCTATATAATTGTCCACTTCTAAATCTCGCTTTCCATCTTGTTTCCTTCCTCCCCCTACCCCACTAAGGCCACCTGCCACATGCCTCAGGTTGTCCTTTGACACTCTGCACCTTTGTTCTGCCATTTACGCATTCTGATCTCTTAATGAACGCTATTAGCACCATTCTCAGCCTTTATCACCAGCATTTACATTGCATTTGTCTTTTTGTTTATGACATCTTGGTCAACTACACAACCACCCCACCTCCCCCCCTCGCACCCCCCCCCCCCCCCACCCCCCGCCACCACCATCCTCACCCTTACAGTATAAATCTCATCCTATTTTCTTTGTCTTTAGCTCTGAGGAAAGGTCATTCAGACTTGAAAGGTCAACTCTATTCTCTCTCCACAGATGCTGTCAGACCCGCTGAGATTTTCCAGCATTTTCAGTTTTTGTTTCAGATTCCAGTTTCCACAGTATTTTGCTTTTATCCTTCTTAAGCATATTTAGTGGCTAGGCCTCCACAACCTTTTGTGGTAGAGGATTCCACAAGTTCATCAACCTCTGAGTGAAGAAGTTTCTCCTCATCTCAGTTCTAAATGGCTTATCCCTCTTCCTGAGACTGTGACCCCTTGTTCTTGTACCCCCGACCGGATGGAACATCATCCTTGCATCCGGTCTGTCCAGCCGTGTCTGAATTTTATACGTTTCAATTAGATCTGCTTTCATTCTTCTAAATTCCAGTGAATACAGGTCCAGTCAACCCATCTCTCCTCATACGACAATTCTGCCATGCCAGACTTTGATTTGATTTATTATTATTGTCACATGTATTAGCATACAGTGAAGAGTATTGTTTCTTGCGCGCTATACAGACAAAGCATACCATTCATAGAGAAGGAAACGAGAGAGTGCAGAATGTAGTGTGACAGTCATAGCTAGGGTGTAGCGAAAAATCAACTTAATGCGAGGTAGGTTCATTCAAAAGTCTGATGGCAGCAGTGAAGAAGCTGTTCTTGAGTCGGTTGGTACGCGACCTCAAGCTCTTGTATCTTTATCCTGACAGAAGAAGATGGAAGAGAGAGTGTCCGGGCTGCGTGGGGTCCTTAATTATGCTGGCTGCTTTGCCAAGGCAGCGGTAAGTGTAGACAGAGTCGGCGGATGGGAGGCTGGTTTAAGTGATGGATTGGGCTCCATTTTGTAGTTTCTTGCAGTCTTGGGCAGAGCAGGAGCCATATCAAGCTGTGATGCAACCAGAAAGAATGCTTTCTATGGTGCATCTGTAAAAGTTGGTGAGAGTCGTAGCTGACATGCCAAATTTCCTTAGTCTTCTGAAAAAGCAGTTCATGGGCTTTCTTAAATATAGTGTCGGCATGGGGGAACCTGGACAGGATGTTGGTGATCTGGACACCTAAAAACTTGAAGCTCTCAATCTAGTGAACTTTTGCTGCTCTCCCTTTGTGACAACTATATCTTTCTTAGGTAAGGAGACCAAAACTGTACATAATGCTCTGGGTGCGGTCTCACCAAGGCCCTGTACAACTGCAGTATGATATCCTTGTTCCTGTACTCAAGTCCTTTCATAATGAAGACTAACATACCATTGGCTTTCTTCACTATTTGCTGCCCCTCCATTCTTGCTTGTACAAGGACACCCAGGTCCCTTTGTAAATCTACATTTCCCAATCTATCATCATTTAATTAACATTCTGCCATTCTGTTTTTTCTCCTGAAGTGGAAAACTTCATACTTACCCTCATTGACCGTGTATGTGCCCATTCACTCAACTTGTCTAAATAGCCTGGAAGCCTCTCAATATCCTTCTCACCGCTCAGCTTCCCACCAAGTTTCATGCCATCAGCAAATATTACATTTGGTTCCTTCATCCAAATCATTGATCATAGAATCCCTACAGTGCAAAAGCAGGCTTTTGGCCCATCAAGTCTGCACCGACTCTCTGAAAGAGCGTTTTACTTAGACGCTATCTCCATTACCCCATGTATTTACCCTGCTAGTCCCCCTAACTTGCACATCTTGGGACACTAAAGGTCAATTTGGCATGGCTAATCAAGCTAATCCACGTATCTTTGGACTGTTGGAAGAAACTGGAGCATCTGGAGGAAATCCACGAAGGCACAGGGAGAATGTGCAAACTCCACACAGACAGTCACCCAAGGCCGTTTGGGCTAAAGGGATCAAAGTAGATCTAGTTATATGTATAATTAGATATAACTCTTGGGACTAAAGAATTGAAAAGATATGGGGATGGTGGGTGGGGTGGAATGGGAACAGGTTACTGAGTTGGATGATCTGCCATGATCATGATGAATGGCAGAGCAGGCTCGAAGGGCTGAATGGTCTACTCCTGCTCTTATTTTCTATGTTTCAATGATTTCCCTTTCATAAATCCATGTTAACTTTATTTAAATCTTTTGACATTTTCTAAGTGTCCTGTAATCACATTCTTTGTAATAGACTTTAGCATTTTCCCTACTACTGATGCTGGGCTAACCAATCGGTAATTCCCAGTTTCCTCCCTCCATTTTTAAATAGCGGGTTACGTTTGCCCTCTAATCTGCTGGGACGGTTCTAGAATATACAGAATGTTATTGGACTAACCCAAAGGCCAATATTCTGGTGACATGGGTTCAAATCCCACCATGGCAGCTGATGAAATTTGAATTCAGTTAACAAATCTGGAATATAAAGATAGCCTCAGCGATGGTGACCATGACAACTGTCAAAGATTTTCATAAGCGGCATGGTGGCACAGTTGCCTCACAGCACCAGGGACCTGGGTTCGATTTCCAGCTTGGGTCACCCTCTGTGTGGAGTTTGCACATTCTCCCCGTGTCTCTGCGTGGGTTTCCTCCAAGTGCTCCGGTTTCCTCCCATAGTCTGAAAGACGTGCTGGTTGGGTGCATTGATCCGAACAGGCGCCGAAGTGTGGCGACCAGGGGAATTTCACAGTAACTCCATTGCAGTGTTAATGTAAGCCTTACTTGTGACTAATAAATAAACTTTAAACTTTAAAAACCCATCTGGTTCACTGATGCCCTTCAGCAAAAGAAGTCCTTACTGACTGACAGCAATGTGGTTGACTCATAACTGCCCTCTGAAACGGCCAAGTGAGACACTCAGTTCAAGAGCAATTAGGGATGGGCAATTAATGCTGCTCATGACAGCAAGGCCCACATCCCATGAAAGAACAATAAAAAGATTTTGTTCTAAGTCTTCATTCTTTATCCAAGTTGTTAGACTCAAATGGGAACACGAGCTGGCGAAGGGAATCCTCTCTGTGGAGATGGACAACTGTAGCGTCATGACAGTTTCCATTCTCCGAACTATTCATCATTTTGGATTCTGAGACTGAAATTGTCAACCTACTGCCAAACTCTGACAGTCTTGTGCTGTGCGTTTGCTCCACTACATGCCGGATTGTCGCTAAAGAGGTTTTCAAACCTAGGCTGGGTGCTAAACCCTAGACTCATCTATATTGTCTATAAAGCAAATGATTGGCTATGCTTGGATATGTGCGGTGTTTCCCCTAGAGAGATGGAGCAATTTGGAACATTGTGAATTCTTCTGTTTCCACTGTTGTCATTTACTTCTGAAAGCTTCTCTTCCTTTCAATAAGGCCGATGATTTTTCTTTACCTCATAATGTCACTTTCTCCTGTGACTTTTTTGAAAGGTTTGCAAGCGCACAAACATGTCCCTGTCATTTCTGCACTGCCCCTAGTGTGATACAAACATTCAAAGCTCCATCAAAAGGGACCGTACAGTCAAAGTTTCCACAAATTCTGCAGCGGCAGAATCTGCTGATTTACTTCATCGTGATTTACTGTGAAAAGATCGAACTGTTTTGGATGTTTCGTGGAGAAAAACAACAATTGCATTAACAGTGCCACATTTTCTGGTGTCCCCAGGCATTTCTAGTCAGCAAATTGAAGCAGCAATGAAATTCTCCTGCACCTTGGACATCCTTGCCAATGTCAATCCTTTTTTCATAGGTATAAGTCCTGATGTTTTCGATTTAAGATAAACTTAATGGACCGTGGGCGGCACAGTGTTTAGCACTGCTGCCTCACAGCGCCAGGGACCCGGGTTCGATTCTGGCCTCGGGTGACTGCCTGGGTGGAATTTTCACATTCTCCCCATGTCTGCGTGGGTTTCCTTCGGGTGCTCCAGTTTCCTCTCACAGTCCAAAAATGTGCGGGTTAGGTTGATTGGCTAAATTGCCGCTAAGCATCCGGGGGATTAGCAGAATAAATATGTGGGGTTACGGGGATAGGGCTTGTTGTCAGTGCAGGCTCAATGGGCCAAATGGCCTTCTTCTGCACTGTAGGGATTCTAGAATTCTATGGATTCTATGTCTACGAAGGTACCACTTGGGCTCACCTCAACAATACACTGCGACTATCTTGGGTTGCATGAGCAGGCTCGATGGGCCAAATGGCCTTCTTCTGCACTGTAGAGATTCTAGAATTCTATGGATTCTACGTCCATGAAGGTACCACTTGGGTCCATCTCAACAATACACTGCGACTATCTCGGATTGACTGAGCAGTGTCAATGGGGCTGAATGCCCTCCTCCTGTTCCTATCTTCATATCCTATTAACATTCAGTGATGACTGTTTAAAGCAAAATACCAGAAACTGAGGAGGGGGGGAGGGAAGAGCGGAATCTCCCTGAAAGGCAGAATATCCGATTAGGTGCATGAACTTCTGATCAAAATATTTGTACTGCTCGATTCATGGAGTCCTATTTGCTGTTTGGTTCGTTTATCACAGAAATCACAGAAAACCTACAGTGCAGAAGGAGGCCATTCGGCCCATCGAGTCTGCACCGACCACAATCCCACCCAGGCCCTACCCCCACATATTTACCCGTTAATCTACGCATCTCAGGACTCTAAGGGACAATTGTTTTTTTTAACCTGGCCAATCAACCTAACCCGCACATCTTTGGACTGTGGGGGAAAACCGGAGCACCCGGAGGAAACCCACGCAGACACGAGGAGAATGTGCAAACTCCACACAGACAGTGACCCAAGCCGGGAATCGAACCCAGGTCCCTGGAGCTGTGAAGCAGCAGTGCTAACCACTCTGCTACCGTGCCGCCCCACGGTTTAGGTCATCTTAAAAGCTGACACAAACAGTCATGGAGCAGGTGGGGGCTTTCGATGTGGAAATCCAGCTGATAACAGCTGGGAGTTGTTCAGTATCCAGTGGTGCTCAGTCTATTCCATGTAGGTGGATTCATGGGACCTTCTAACATGCCAACTCTTGTTTATTTCATTCATCGCTCTTCTGAAGTCATTGCTCTGCCGCGCGTGAGAGCTGATGCAAACCACCAGGGACAAACTTCACCTTAAAAGTCACTACCCCGAAGCAGCTAGATGTGCCCATGAGGAGTATTAAATAATGCATGTGTCCTTTGAAATGCCCGTCAAAAACTTGTCTTTTCTGATGTGACATCCTGTACAACTATACAGAAAAGAATGTATGAAGGCAGCTGGATATTGATTTCAACTAGGCACTTGGAGTGCTGTTACGCTAGAAAGTGGAGGCGTTATCATTGAAATCACTGATTCAAGGATGTCTTCATTAAGCCATTAAAATAGTTAAAAGGAATCTTCAATAATTACAGAAAACTTTATTAAATAGGATAATTGGCATTCGATAATTGCAAACCCCTGATACAATTTTTCCTGTTTTCTTTTTTCCTGATCCGTTGATGTAGGTTTGGTTTCCCAAATGAGACAGCAAGGACAATATAAATATATATCTATGTAACCTGGCTGCTCAATAAAATTATTATTTTTATTTTAAAAATTGAACAAGACTTTAGCCTACCTAGCCATGACTCATACCAGAGGAATTTCCAACCTTCGGACAAACCATAAGAGACTCTTTGATTTGATTTGATTTATTATTGTCACATGTATTAGTATACAGTGAAAATTATTGTTTCTTGCACGCCATACAGACAAAGCATACCATTCATAGAGAAGGAAAGCAGAGAGTGCAGAATGTATTGTCACAGGGTGTAGAGAAAGATCAACTTAATGCAACGTGGGTCCATTCAGAAGTCATATGGCAGCAGGGAAGAAGCTGTTGGTCATTACCTCAGACTTTTGTATCCTTTTGCCGATGGAATAAGGTGGAAGAGAGAATGTCTGGGGTGCGTGGGGTCCTTAATTATGCTGGCTGTTTTGCCAAGGCAGCGGGAAGTGTAGACAGAGTCAATGGATGAGAGGCTGGTTTGCGTGATGGATTGGTCTACATTCACAACCTTTTGTAGTTTCTTGCGGTCTTGGGCACAGCAGGCGCCATACCAAGTTGTGATACAACCAGAAAGAATGCTTATCATTATCTCTTTAAAAAAAAAGACATTAATGCCTCTTTCTGAAAAGGCACAAAGACAACTTTGCATTTCTAATGAAGAATTCTGGCCACCAGAGATGCTGTGGCGACTCCGATTAAACACCTCAAGATTTCAGACCTGGGAAAATATATCCTTTGTCCAACATCTAGGAGAAACGGTGGGAGGTATGTCACATGATCTCCCCTACGCTGCTAGAACCTGTAATATTGCCGCGTGAACCTGAACCCAGTCAGTCACTGTTTGACCTCTAAATGTCCCCTCCAGCTCCCACCCCCTCAAACCCACCTCCCGCAGGCGGAGGTGGGAGATGGGGGGGGGGAGGCATTCAGATCCAGCCATTATTTTTTCCAATCTTTAATTAGATATTTAGGCTATTGCAATTATTTAAATAACTGATCTTAATAACTTGCCTCAAAGAAGAATTCCACAGATAGGCCTTGGCTCCTCTAGCATTGCCTATGACAATAGCACCCAGTCATGGCAGCAGAACCTCGAAAGAGTTAAAAAGGCATTCTGCTGTAGTACAGACTTTACCCCAGTAACTGTACCGTGATATTTTATCTTTCCGATCAAACCTCCACTTGACTCAGACGCAATGACCTCATCAAACATGATTATCTTCATCGTTGATGTTAGTGTGTATACTGTGTTCATTGAGCTGCAAGACAAATTACTCCTGTAAACAACGCGCATAATGAAAGAGAAAATAAGTATACCCAAGAGAGTCTTATTGTCATGCAATAATCATGAGCCATATAAAATTTCTCAGCAGAAAAGTAGACCCTATGCTTTTTGACATTCAGTGTGCTCAATATATGGGAGGTGCCCTCGTTGTTCATTATGTCAAAGTTATCTTTTCATAGGAGCTATCAGACTGAGAAGTGGCAAAATGAACCATGAGTACAACACATGGAATAACAGGCAACTTATCCTAAGGTTTGAACAAGAGGAGGCATGAATCATAAACAACTGCCTGGGCCTGTAAATGCAGTATAATTTGGATAAGTGTGAGGTTATTCACTTTGGAAGCAAAAACAAGAAGGTAGATTGCTACCTGAATTGCTGCAAATTGGGAGGGGAGTGTGCAGCAAGACCTGGGTGTCCTTGTGCGCCAGTCACTGAAGGTAAGCATGCAGGTGCAGCAGGCGGTAAAGAAGGCAAATGGTATGTTGGCCTTCATTGCAAGAGGTTTCTAGTACAGGAGCAGAGATGTGTTGTTGCAGTTGTACGGAGCCTTGGTGAGGCCACACCTAGAGTATTGTGTGCAGTTTTGGTCTCCTTTTCTGAGGAAGGATGTTCTTGCTCTCGAGGGAGTGCAGCGAAGGTTTACCAGGCTGATTCCGGGGATGGTGGGACTGATGTGTGAGGAGAGATTGACTAGGTTAGGATTGTTTTCACTGGAGTTCAGACAAATGAGGGGGGATCTCATAGAGACTTATAAAATTTTAACAGGACTAGACAGGGTAGATGTAGGAAGGATATTCCTGATGGTGGGGGGGAGTCCAGAACCAGAAGTCACAGTCTGAGGATTCAGGGTAGACCATTTAGGACAGAGGTGAAGAGACATTTCTTCACCCAAAGAATGGTGAGCCTGTGGAATTCACTACCACAGGAAGTAGTTGATGCCAAAACATTGAATGTATTCAAGAGGCGGCTAGATATAGCACTTGGGGTGAATAGAATCAAAGGTTATGGGGAGAAAGCAGGATTAGGCTAATGAGTTGGGTGATCAGCCATGATTGTAATGAATGGCGGAGCAGGCTCAAAGAGCCAAATGGCCTCCACCTTCTCCTATCTTCTATGTTTCTATGTAAACCCATTCCAGCATGCTCCCATTCCAATTTGGGCAGTTAATTGAATTTTAAAAATTTTAAGAAGTCACCTCAAGCATGTAAAAGCAAGATTTCCCTTCTTGACCCCTTACAGGAGAGAAAGGTCTCAAATTCAATCACTTTAGAGAATCATAGGCTAGAATTTTACAGCCGTCCCTCACCGGGTTTCACCGAGGTGGGGCCAGCAAGCCATTGAAATTTCCATTCACAGTGGCGGGACTGGAAAATCCCACTGGCCTGAGGCACTAGAAGATTCCAGCCTCGAACCAAAGAGCACAAAGAGAGGCTTTTGGCCCTACATACCCGTCCTTCTCTCTGGTGAAAGTAGTCCAATTAATCCCACTTCCCTGTTTTTTCCCAATGCCCGAAAAGATTTTTCTTTCAAGTATTTATCCAATTCTCTTGTGAATATTACGATTGAGGCTGCCTTTGCCACTCTTTCAGGCAGCGATCACAACAAACTACAGCGTTTGCAACAAACTAGGTCATGGGTGTTGTTGACTGACCAGCATTTATTACCCACCCCTAGTTGCCCTTGAGAAGGTGGTCGTGATACAACTGAGTGGTTTGCTAGGCCATTTCAGAGGGCAGTTGAGAATCAACCACATTGCAGTGGCTCTGGAGTCACATGATTATCAAGTAAGGATGGCAGATTTCCTTCCCTAAAGGACAGTAGTGAACCGGATGGGTTTTTCTGACAATCGACAATGGTTTCGTGATCATCAGCAGGTTCTTAGAACCATAGAACCATAGAAAATTACAGCTCAGAAACAGGCCTTTTGGCCCTTCTTGTCTGTGCCAAACCATTTTTTGCCTAGTCCCACTGACCTGCACTTGGACCATATCCCTCCACATCCCTCTCATCCATGAACCCGTCCAAGTTTTTCTTAAATGTTAAAAGTGACCCCGCATTTACCACTTTATCCGGTAGCTCATTCCACACTCCCACCACTCTCTGTGTGAAGAAGCCCCCTCTAATATTCCCTTTAAACTTTTCTCCTTTCACCCTTAACCCATGCCCTCTGGTTTTTTTCTCCCCCTAACCTCAGTGGAAAAAGCCTGCTTGCATTCACTCTATCTATACCCATAAAAATCTTGTGCACCTCTATCAAATCTCCCCTCATTCTTCTACGCTCCAGGGAATAAAGTCCCAACCTATTCAATCTCTCTCTGTAACTCAGCTTCTCAAGTCCCGGCAACATCCTTGTGAACCTTCTCTGCACTCTTTCAACCTTATTTACATCCTTCCTGTAACTAGGTGACCAAAACTGTACACAATACGTAATTCCAGATATTTTTTATTGAATTCAAATTCCACCATCTGACATGGCGGGATTCGTACCTGGATCCCCAGAGCATTAGCTGAGTTTCTGGATTAATAGTCTAGCGATAATACCACTAGGCCATCGCTTCCCCATTCACCTTAAATCTGCGCCCTTTGGGCACTGACCCATTCTCCCACTGGAAACAATGGCAGAATTCAATAGGGAGGGCAGCAAATTGACAAGAGGAGGACAGGAGCAAGGACCACCACCCCCCCCCACCCCACCACCCACCCGCCCCCCCCACCCCCCCCACCCACCCCCCACCCCCCCACTCCCCCACCCACCCCCCACCCGCTCCCAGCCCCCCCCCCCCCCCCCCCCCGTCCCCCGTCCCCCCTCACCTCCTTCCCCCACCATTTATGTACAAATTGTAGAGGATCAGTCCAACAGGTTTTCTTGAACTTTAACAAGCTAGGGGCTCACTTTTACTGTGCTAAAAATCCACCCAAGTAAAGATATTAAGACATCAAACAAGATAAGCACACATCCCAATTGTTGCGACAACAACACACAAACACGCAAAAATTAAGTTACAAATTAGAGGAGGTTAAATTTTAGCCAAACTCAGGTTCAGCAAGGCAAGGTGAATAAGTAAAGAGTTCACTGATGGTGACTCCTTTGTGCTGTTGTTTGTGGTTAAGGCAGTTCCTAAGCTTGTCCTTGGTTTCTTTCCCCAGAGATGCTGCTTTGGAAATTGAAGTCTTCTTTGGAATTTCTCTATCCTTAGACAGTTGAAAGAGAAAGTGGAGGCCGACAGCCTTCAGCTACAGGTGTTTGTGCTTTCAAATATTACTTTACCAGACATGCCAAAACAAGCAGGGTTGTTTTTAACATAAAGGACATTTCAAAATGGTGATTCTGATTGTATGACCTCTTTCTCCATAATGATTAAGTTTTCCAGAGAAGGTGATTGATTAGCTCATGGCTACTGTGTTATGGTCTAGGTGACTAAATATTTAATGTTCAAGCCATCTAAATGACTCATTCTTGCATTTAATGACCTAGGAAGAACATATAAATGCCTCCAAGGTGGCCATTGTCTCTGTAAACTCTCCCTCTCCATTTTGGCAGAAATGGAACGTAGCTATCATAGTGATTCAAATGACGGCAGCCATTTTAAGTTTCAGTCCATCTTTGAAGCAATCCTTGACATTGGGAAATGTGAAATTCCACAGGAGGTTTACCCGGGCATGTCGTAATTGTAATCCACATTGGAAATTTCCAGAAACCAGACCAACTGGGAGTTTCAGATCTATCAGGTGACCTCTGGCAGCCATCTTAAGTCAGCAATTTTGTTTTAACGTCAGAAACAACCTCTTCCAAAAGTTTCACAGGTGAGTCCAGCAGAAATCTTAATTGAAATTTAATATTTGACGGGCAGCACGGTAGCACAGTGGTTAGTACTGTTGCCTCACAGTGTCATGGACCCGGGTTCGATTCCCGGCTTGGGTTACTGTCTGTGTGGCGTCTGTGTGGAATCTGCACATCTGCGTGGGTTTCCTCTGAGTGCTCTGGTTTCCTCCCACAGTCCGAGAGGTGTGCTGGTTAGCTGGATTGGCCATGTTAAATTCTCCTTCAGTGTACCCGAACAGGCGCCAGTGTGTGGCGACTAGGGGATTTTCACAGTAACTTCATTGCAGTGTTAATGTAAGCCTACTTGAGGCACTAATAAATAAACTCTATAAACTTATAAGAACATCAAAATAGATCTCTAAGAACACAAAGGTTTTAGAGGAACTACAGTCTTGCCAAATTCATTGGCATTCATACATATTTCTTGTACTCACTGGAATACAGAAGAATGAGAGGGGATCTCATAGAAACATATAAAATCCTGATGGGACTGGACAGGCTAGATGCGGGAAGAATGTTCCCGATGTTGGGGAAGTCCAGAACTAGGGGGTCACAGTCTAAGAATAAGGGGTAAGCCATCCAGGACTGAGATGCGGAAGAACTTCTTCACTCAGAGAGTTGTGAACCTGTGGAACTCTCTACCATAGAAAGCTGTAGGGGCCAGTTCGTTAGATATGTTCAAGAGGGAGCTGGACGTGGCCCTTGTGGCTAAAGGGATCAACGGGTATGGAGAGAAAGCGGGAGCGGGATACTGAAAGTGCACGATCAGCCATGATCATATTGAATGGTAGCTGAATGGTCTACTCCCGCACCTATTTTCTATGCTTTTATGAGTAATCTTCTACTATTGAGATATTGTCAATCAGTTCGTAGTTAAACATGAAGAAAACACTGCATCTGGAGGTCTCTGGACAGTAATGTAAAGGTAAGCTTTGTCATTTTACCCAACCATTTGACATTAAAAAAACATTTATAAAAAGCCCATTTAAAGGCCTATGCAAAAAGCCAAAGCATTGTAATAGTCCACAGAGGCTTATCAAACTCCTGCTAGCAGAAAAAGGGCTCGCACTGTTTAAATAATTAATATGTTCAGATCAGCATCTGTCAGCTTACTGCAGTGATGTCCTTAACTAGTCAAGCATTAAGCTTTCTTGCAAAGAGTTACTGTGAAAGGCAGCAGGCAACTAAAGGGAGGTTTTTATGAGCATTGCTCCAACTTAATGCTTTCATTGCATTAAAGCTTAATGGAAAGCATTGACGATTTAACTTGGCCACTTTTACACAGGATCTTTGCTTATTTGTTTATGTGAGAGCAATTCTCAGCAGTCTAGTTTGTACAAATGTCTGACACTGAAGCAAACACGTAGGCTCCAGAGCTGCGTAAACAACTCAGGCAGCACACACAGAGTGAGGTTAAAGAAGAATTCAGAAATACCAGAACTTAAAATTGAAACAGATCTCTAACAATGAAATTATTGGTCTTGGTGTTCCTGTTAATGCCCCATAACACCTGCTTTTATCAGCCAAGGCATAGAATATAAGAGCAGGGAGCTTATGATGGAGCTGTACTTGATTTGATTTGATTTGATTTATTATTGTCACATGTGTTAGTATACAGTGAAAAGTATTGTTTCTTGCGCGCTATACAGACAAAACATACCATACATAGAGAAGAAAACGAGAGAGTGCAGAATGTAGTGTTACAGTCATAGCTAGGGTGTAGAGAAAGATCAACTTAATGCAAGGTAGGTCTATTCAAAAGTCTGACAGCAACTGGGAAGAAGCTGCTCTTGAGTCGGTTGGTACGTGACCTCAGACTTTTGTATCTTTTTCCCAACGGAAGAAGGTGGAAGAGAGAATGTCCGGGGTGCATGGGGTCCTTAATTATGCTGTCTGCTTTGCCGAGGCAGCGGGAAGTGTAGACAGAGTCAATGGATGTGAGGCTGGTTTGCGTGATGGATTGGACTACATTCACGACCTTTTGTAGTTCCTTGCGGTCTTGGGCAGAGCAGGAGCCATACCAAGCTGTGATACAACCAGAAAGAATGCTTTCTATGGTGCATCTGTAAAAGTTGGTGAGAGTTGTAACTGACAGGCCAAATTTCCTTAGTCTTCTGTATAAAACACTGGTTAGGCCTCAGCTAGAGTACTGTGTGCAGTTCCGGTTGCCATACTGTAGGAAGGATGTGATTGCACTGGAGAGGGTGCAGAGGTGATTCACCAGGATGTTGCCTGGGATGGAACGTTACACCTATGAAGACAGGCTGGTCAGGCTGAGGTTGTTACCCATAGAGAAGAGAAGGCTGAGTGGAGGATCTGATTGAGGACAAAATTATACAGGATATAGATAGGGGAGATGAGAAGGAACTTTTCCCCTTAATAGAGGAGTTTAACTAAGGGGAATAGACTTAAGGGGCTGAAGATTTAGAGGGGATTTGAGGAAAATCTTTTTCACACAGAGGGTGGTGGGAATCTGGAACTCGTTGCCTGAGAGGGTGGTAAAGCGGGAACCCTCACAACATTTAAGAACCGTTTAAGTGAGCACTTGAAATGCCATAGCATACAACGGTATGGACTAAGTGCTGGAAAATGGGATTAGAATAGATAGGTGCTTGATGACCAGTGCAGGCACGATGGGCTGAAGGGCCTCTCTCCATGACTCTGTGACTCAATTACCATGTATGTGAAATTAGTCCGCACGAACTTTCAAAGTAGGCTCTGAGCAAATCAGATTTTTCACTACAGTTGACCTTCTTTCTACAGAAGTTCACAGAGCAATAGTTCATACTTCTTTTGGAGAAGCGTTTCCCAGACCCACTGTCACATTTACTTGGTTTGAAATGAAAAATGGCGACAATATTTTTCATGTCAGTGGGAAAGAAAAACAAATGTATGTGAAATATCAGCTGCCAATTCACGACCAGCTTATTTCATGCTGGCATAAACCAATTTCACCCCCAGGGGTGGCACGGTGGCACAGTGGTTAGCACTGCTGCCTCACAGCACCACGGACCTGGGTTCGATTCCCGGCTTGGGTAACTGCCTGTGCAGAGTCTACACATTCTCCCCGTGTCTGTGTGGGTTTCCTCCAGGTGCTCCAGTTTCCTCCCACAGTCCGAAAGACGTGCTTTAAAATTTAGCATTGGTGTACCCGAACAGGCACCAGAGTGTGGCAATTAGGGGATTTTCACAGTAACTTCATTGCAGTGTTAATGTCAGCCTACCTGTGACACTAATAAATAAACTTTAAACTATGATTGGGTTTCACCATCTCCTACAACATGATCTGTGGTGGCGGAGGTGCCAGTGGCAGGATTTTCCAGTCCCGCTGCTGTCAACAGGTTCACCATCAGCGGGACCGGAAAATCTCTCTGGCGGGAACAGCCAGAAAATCCTTCCCTGTGGGTTTTTGGTTAGTGTTTAATCCTCTCTCTGTACTCAATTATCAGACTAAATTATCAACACAATATAACTTACCTACAATTCATAGAATCATAGAACTCTACAGTGCAGAAAGAGGCCATTTGGCCCATCGAGTCTGCACCAATCACAATCCCACCCAGGCCCTATCCCCATATCCCTACATATTTACCCACTAACCCCTCTAACCTATGCATTCCGGGATGCTAAGGGGCAATTTAGAATGGCCAATCAACCTAGCCCGCACATTTTTGGACTGTGGGAGGAAACCGGAGCACCCGGCGGAAACCCACGCAGACACGGGGAAAACGTGCAAACTCCACACAGACAGTGACTCAAGGCCAGGATTCAAACCCAAGTCGCTGGAGTTGTGAAGCAGCAGTGCTAACCACTGTGCTACCGTGCCGCCCTAGCAAAGAAGCAATTACTAGCAATTACTAGCAATTACCCTAGCAATTACTAACAAAGAAGCAATGTGTCCTCAGACTCATTCCTTGGACAGAATTTAATAGGACCATTCGGAATAGCTATCGTGATGGATGGGGTGACTTACTGAAACTGAAGTTAAAATCTCTGCTTCCTGATGGCGGGCTGAGTTTAGGCGATTAACTCAACAATGTTTCAGCAGTAGGTCAGGACTCATGATGTCCATTGGCGGGAATCTCCTTTCCTTACATTGACCTCACTGCTATCAATACTCATTAAATCTCCAAGTTGATTCAGACCTTGAAGATGAAGTCAGCGGTGAATGAGAAACTCTCATCACCTTATTTATAATTGGTTGAAGGTGGCATGCAGCAGGCAAGGAGGACCATTTGGATTTTTGATTTGATTTGATTTATTATTGTCACATGTATTGGGATACAGTGAAAAGTATTCTTGCTTGCGCGCTATACAGACAAGACATACCGTGATGCGCGATATAACTCACGAGGCTAGAGATGCTCGAGGAAATAAAGGCTTTTATTTACTATTACAATGGAGCTACCATATATAATACACGATCCCAGACTGAGGGGTCCCAGCCAGAGCAGTGACCTTTATACCTCTCCCAGGAGGCGGAGCCCGACTGAGATGTACCATAATAACTATAATACAGGTAGAACAGCCCAACCCTAACCCCAACAGTAACAAGTAGAACAACCCAACCCTAATCCCAACAGCAACATATATACAGACTCATAGTACTGGCCAGACCCTGGCTCAGTACTACCTGGTGGGAACCAACGATGGTTCACCACATTCACCCCTCCTTTGAAAACAAAGGCCGGCGGGGTACAAAAAAAACACAGAATAATTTGTCATCAGTCTATAAGTTCAGACGGTCAGGGGGACCGCACCGTCGTTGTGACCTCCTCAACACCGGCGATGACACCGGAGTAGGCACTCGCGGTGGCGTTCTCCCCAAGGCGGTGTCCAACGGCTCCTCCACTGTCTCACGGGCCAGTTGACCCCGAGGTGATGACAATCCGTTGAGTTCGGACACGCCTTGAAGTGGCGACCATCTCCTGGACTCAGGCAAGCTGTACACGGGAGTAAAAGGGTTAAGTGATGGTCCCGATGCTGCCCGCGCCGTGTCAGGAGGGGAAACAATAGTTGGGGGATCTCTAACAGGAGGTATGGGAGCGACAGGGGTTTCCAAGTCCCCTGCTGGCGCCAGGTCTCGAATCGAGACCGTGTCCTCTCGCCCGTCAGGGTATGCCACATAGGCATACTGAGGGTTGGCGTGGAGGAGATGGACCTGTTCAACCAAAGGGTCGGACTTGCGGGTCCTAACATGTCGCCGCAGGAGGACAGGTCCTGAGTACGTCAACCAAGACGGTAATGAGGTCCCAGAGGAAGACTTCCGAGGGAATGAAAACAGCCTCTCATGGGGAGTAGCGTTGGTTGCCGTACACAGGAGTGAGCGTATGGAGTGGAGCGCATCAGGGAGCACCTCTTGCCAATGGGAGACTGGAAGGCTTTTTGACTTCAACGCCAGTAAGACAGCCTTCCAGGCTGTAGCATTCTCACGTTCCACCTGTCCGTTACCCCTAGGGTTGTAGCTCGTGGTTCTACTAGAGGCAATCCCGTATGAGAGCAGGTATTGCCTCAAGTCATCGCTCATGAACGACGAGCCCCTATCGCTGTGGATGTAGCAGGGGTACCCGAACAGGGTGAAAAGATCACAAAATGCCTTGATAACCGTGGCAGCGGTTGTATCAGAGCAGGGAATGACAAAAGGGAATCTCGAGTACTCATCAATGATGTTGAGGAAGTACACGTTCCGATCTGTCGAGGGAAGGGGGCCCTTAAAGTCCACACTCAGTCTTTCGAAGGGACAAGTGGCCTTAACGAGTTGTGCCCTGTCGGGTCGGTGAAAGTGCGGTTTGCATTCCGCGCATACCCGGCAGCTTCTAGTTACGGACCTGACATCCTCCACCGAGTAGGGTAGATTCGGGGCTTTTACGAAGTGGTAGAGCCGAGTGACCCCTGGATGGCAGAGGTCATTGTGGAGAGCCTGCAAACGGTCCTCCTGCATACTGGCGCATGTTCCACGCAACAGGGCATCCGAGGGCTCGTTGAGTTTCCCTGGACGATACATGATGTCGTAATTATAGGTGGAGAGTTCGATTCTCCACCTCAAGATCTTATCGTTCTTGATCTTGCCCCGTAACGTGTTATTGAACATGAACGCCACGGACCGCTGGTCCGTGATCAGGGTGAACCGTTTTCCCGCCAAGTAATGGCGCCAATGCCAGACGGCCTCCACAATGGCCTGGGCCTCCTTTTCCACCGCTGAATGTCGAATTTCGGGGCCTTGGAGGGTGCGAGAAAAAAAGGCGACGGGCCTGCCCGCCTGGTTAAGTGTGGCGGCCAGGGCGAAATCAGATGCATCGCTCTCCACCTGAAAGGAGATGGACTCATCAACAGCGTGCATCGTGGCTTTCACGATGTCGGCTTTTAGTTTTTCAAAGGCCAAACGAGCCTCTGCTGCTAGGGGAAAAGAGGTAGACTTGACGGACGGGCTTTGTCCGCGTAATTGGGAACCCACTGTGCATAGTAAGAGAAGAAGCCTAAGCATCCTCTCAGTGCTTTTGTGATAGTGGGCAGGGGAAGTTCGAGGAGGGGACGCATACGGTCTGGATCAGGGCCAATGACCCCGTTTTCCACCACGTATCCGAGGATAGCTAGGCGGCGCGTGCGAAATACACACTTCTCCCTGTTGTAGGTCAGATTCAGGCGAGATGCAGTGCGTAGGAATTTAAGGAGATTGGTATCGTGGTCCTGCTGGTCATGGCCGCAGATGGTGACGTTATCCAGGTACGGGAAGGTAGCCCGCAGTCCGTTATGGTCCACCATTCGGTCCATAGCACGCTGGAAGACCGAGACCCCATTGGTAACACCAAAAGGAACCCTTAGAAAATGGTACAAGCGACCATCCGCCTCAAAAGCCGTGTATTGTCGGTCCTCTGGGCGAATGGGGAGCTGGTGGTAGGCAGACTTTAGGTCGATGGTGGAGAACACCCGGTACTGCGCAATCTGATTGACCATGTCAGATATGCGCGAGAGGGTATACGCATCCAGCTGCGTGTATCTATTAATGGTCTGACTATAGTCAATGACCATCCGGGGTTTGTTCCCACTCTTGACCACCACGACCTGCGCTCTCCAAGGACTAGCGCTAGATTGTATGATCCCTTCCTTGAGGAGCCGCTGAACCTCAGATCGAATGAAGATCCGATCCTCAGCGCTGTAACGCCTACTCTTAGTCGCGATGGGCTTGCAGCCTGGCACAAGATTCTGGAATAGGGAGGGTGTGGTAATCTTAAGCGTCGAGAGGCTACAGGTGGAGCGCATTGGGCAATTTGGAGGCTGCAGTTCTCCCACTGAAAGCGGAGGGAGTGGCCCACCGTACTGTAGGGTTACACTCTTCAAGTGGACCATGAAATTTAGTCCGAGGAGTATTGGCGCGCAAAGATGCGGTAACACCAGGAGCTTGAAGCTCTCGTAAACCATGCCCTGCACCGTTAAATTTACCACGCAACTCCCTAGCACGGTGACAGACCGGGATCTTGATGCCATCGAAATCGTCTGCTTGACAGGTTGGATCTGGAGGCCACACCGCTTCACAGCGTCCGGGTGAATAAAACTCTCCGTGCTCCCGCTGTCAAACAGACAATAAATCAAGCGTTTGTTTACCTGTATGTCCATCATAGGCTTGTCGAGTCTGTGAGGCTTGGCCTGGTCCAGGATGATCGACGCCACCGTTGGTTCGTGAGCGCCACTGCAGGCAGCTGAGATGGATGAAGATGACCCCTGCTGGTCATTCGTGGTCGGTGCCATCCAAAATAGCTACTCCCATAGGTCGCACGTGGGCGATGGCGCCAAAATCAGCGACCCCTGGTGGTCACGTCTCTTGCGACTCCGTCATCTGTAATGGCGACGTCCTGGCCTCGCACGTGGAAGAAACCCTTGATGATGCCGACGACGAGGAACCCGGATCCGGGGAGTCGCAGGCCGCACTGCTGTTCCTGGAAGTAAGTTTGGATCGACATACCTTTGAATAATGCCCCTTCTTGCCGCAGGCGGAGCACAACACCGCTTTAGCGGGACACCGCTGCCGAGTGTGCTTCACTCCCCCACAGAAGTAACACCGCGGGCCGCCTGGAGCTGCTGCCGTCATCAGGCCCGAGTGTGGGCACGCCATCACGCATCTTTTCGGACCCAAGGGACGAGGTGGGATCTGCGACTGCTGCTGCCACGCTGTCTCCACGTGGTCTTCGGGGTACATCGCTAGGCTTTTGGAGGCCGTTTCCAGCGTATACGCTAGTTCTATAGACTTAGTGAGATCGAGATTACCTTGCTCCAACAGTCGGAGTCGGATATAAGACGATCCGATTCCCGCCACAAACGCATCTCGAGCGAGGTCATTCATGTTCTGGTCTGCCGACACTGCTTTGCAGTTACAGCCCCTGGCTAGCTGTAGGAGCTCGCACGCGTACTGTTCCGTCGTTTCGCCGGGCTGCCGTCGTCGAGTGGCTAAAAGATATCGAGCATGCATCTCATTTGGCGGTTTAATGTAGCGCTTCTTAAGAAGCTCGAGGGCCCCTTTGTAGTCGGTGGCCGCACGGATCGCTAAATATACAGCGTCGCTTACCCTCGCGTGGAGGACCCAGAGTCTGTCGTCGTCTGTGTTCACCGCTGCGGAGGCTGCGAGGTAGTCCTGAAAACATTTCAACCAGTGGTCGAAGGTGTTAGAGGCACCCGCCGCACGTGGGTCCAGCGTAAGACGTTCGGGTTTTAACATTTGCTCCATACTCTCTGTATCGTTTTCCTTTTTTTTTCTCAACGACGAGAGTTCAATTAATAGTAAATAAAATTGATGCGCGATATAACTCACGAGGCTAGAGATGCTTGAGGAAATAAAGGCTTTTATTTACTATTACAATGGAGCTACCATATATAGTACACGATCCCAGACTGAGGGGTCCCAGCCAGAGCAGTGATCTTTATACCTCTCCCAGGAGGTGGAGCCTGACTGGGATGTACCATAATAACTATAATACAGGTAGAACAGCCCAACCCTAACCCCAACAGTAACAAGTAGAACAACCCAACCCTAACCCCAACAGCAACATATATACAGACTCATAGTACTGGCCAGACCCTGGCTCAGTACTACCTGGTGGGAACCAACGATGGTTCACCACATACCGTAAATAGGGAAGGAAAGGAGAGGGTGCAGAATGTAGTGTTACAGTCATAGCGAGGGTGTAGAGAAAGATCAACTTAATGCAAGGTAGGTCAAAAGTCTGATGGCAGCAGGGAAGAAGCTGTTCTTGAGTCGGTTGGTACATGTCCTCAGACTTTTGTATCATTTTCCCGATGGAAGAAGGTGGAAGAGAGAATGTCCTGGTTGCATGGGGTCCTTGATTATGCTGGCTGTTTTTCTGAGGTAGTGGGAAGTGTATATAGTGTCAATTGATGGGAGGCTGGTTTGAGTAATAGACTGAGTGCAGAATTAAGGCATTCGGCCCATTGAGTCTGCACTGACTCTCCGACAGAGCATCCTATCCAGGCCCTATCCCTGTAAACCCACATATTTACCCCGCTAATCCCCTCAGCCTACACATCTTGGGACAACCAGAGGAAAACCAGGCAGATATGGGAAGACTGTGTGAACTCTGCACAGTCACCCGAGGCCAGAATTGAACACTGGTTCCTGGCACTGTGAGGCAGCAGTGCTAACCACTGTGCCACCATGCTGCCCATATTCATAGGTGAACATGTTGTCTTAGTTGGATGCTGAGGAAAATGGAAGAAGAGTGGGAGAATGGTCGTAGACCTGGACTGTCAGTTGCGGAAATAGCAAAGGTGGGGGGATGGGTAGTGATGGGGGGGGTGGGGGTGGTGGTGATTCAGGTGGGAGGCTCCCAACAGATGATACAAGTGAGGGGCTGAATAATGCGGAGTGAAAGATCTAGAGATCTAGAGAGTGTAGACTTGGCTTCCAAATGATATCCTTCCAAATCTGCAAGTTTCACCTGCAGGTCTGGTGTGTTTACCCTGGGGGGTGGTGGGGGGGGCGGGGGCTTTTAAACCCCCTCGGAACTATCCTCCAATCACTTGAAGTCAGGTTTGGCCACTGCCTGCCTGACTCTGCTGTGTGATCGCTTGTGCCCTCAGTGTCCGCTCCCCATCCATTAAAATTGACATTAAATTCTGTGCGCACCAATTGTCAGCATGCAAGCACAAATGACGCAGAGATCTACATCAGTTCCACCCCTTCTGTGTAAAGTTCCCCTGCAGTTGTATCATTATTGTAATCAGGAAACAATGTCATGATAACAGGTTTACTTGTGTTTATTTAGGCCTGGGCATTCTGGTATATCTCTAAAACAATGTCAAATTAATATATCTTTATGAACCATGTGTGCAATAGATGTTTTTCTTAAATGGTACTTATCATTCGTATAAAATATCTTGTAAGACAATTATCTGTGAACATGTAGTGCTGTGGGTATACCTTTACATCACATGCTCCAATAAATTTAAGAGGCTAATGAAATAACCTTTGTCCAAGATAATGCTGTTCCGAAAGCGCGTTGACGGCTGCGGGCGGCGCTTCCTCAATCACATCCTGTCCACAGCGTGGCAACGCTTCTCTGCAAAGTGCCTCAGTCGTGGAAGGCTGCTTGGAAACAGCCCAACAGTCTGACAGGGAATTTTCAATCTCATTGCGGCAATTAATGCCTCAACAAACAGTGTCCTTCCTGAGCAAGTGAAAAGCAATTCTGTCACGTCAAATGTTGAACTGACGGACACCCTGCTGGTTCATCCACCAGCCGTGGGTCACAGCAGCCATCCATATTTGGTTGAAAGCAAAATACCGGGGATACTGAAATCTGAAACAAAAACAGCAAGTGCTGGGAAATCTCAGCAGGTCTGACAGCATCTGTAGAGAGAAAATAGAGGTCTGACAGCATCTGTAGAGAGAAAATAGAGCCAACGTCAGCTCGGATCTCTCTCCACAGATGCTGTCAGATTTTCCAGCATTTTCTGTTTTTGGTCCATATTTGGTTTCTGTACTCGCTCACCAATCAATCAAACAGCTAGATAAATATATTTTAGGTGTGTATATATGCATGTATCTTGGTATTGTCACTGGACTAGGAATCCAGAGACCCAGGTAATGCTCTGGGGACCCGGGTTTGATAGTGAAATTTGAATTCAATAAAAATCTGGAACTAAAAGTCAAATGATGACCGTGAAACCATTGTCGATTGCTGTAAAAACGCATCTGGTTCATAAATGTCCTTTAGAGAAGGACATTTACTGGGTCTGGCCTACATGTGACTCCAGAGCCACAGCAATGTGGTTGACTCTTAAAGGCCCTCTGAAATGGCCTTGTTAGCAAGCCATTCAAGGGTAATTAGGGATGGGCAATAAATGCTGGTCCAGCAAGTAACACCCAGATTCTATGAATAAATTTTTAAGAATGAAGTAGTATTAACTACACAAATATCAGAAATTGCTCTTTCTAGGAAGGAGCTGCAAGTTAGGATTAAATATATGGCATATTCTTATTTTAGTATCAGTTTCCTTTTTCTTGTCTTGTCTCTCTCATTCTCTAATCCTTTTTTTTTCTTTTAGATTTAAACTTTAAAGTTTATTTATTAGTGTCACAAATAGGCTTGAAGTTATCGGCACCCAAATAGTTATAGGCGTTGCAAATAGGCATTGACGTTACTGTGAAAATCCCCTAATCGCCACACCCCGGCACCCGTTCAGGTACACTGAGGGAGAATTTAGCTTGGCCAGTGTGCCTAGCCAGCACATCTTTGGACTGTGGGAAGAAACTGGAGCACCCAGAGGAAACCCACGCAGACACGGGGAGGACGTGCAGACTCAGCACAGACAGTGACCCAAGCCGGGAATTGAACCCGGGCCCCTGTATTGCGAGGCGGCAGTGCTAACCTCATGTTGACTTCCTTCTTAAACTGCCTGCCTAGTACTATCTTCTCAACATTGTCACTGTTACCTCCTCTGTTCCTTCCCTCTAATGCCTGTTATTTTATGATTTGGTATGTTGAATTCTTTCACCACCGATTTCTCTCTCCACCTGCCTCTCTCTTCACATTCCGTGCTGCCAGACCTCTCTTTCGGAATTGTGATTTCTTGCCTTTCAATATTTCTTGCAATTTTTCCTTGTTATTTTTCTCTAATTTTGAGGCGATGTCTAGCATCCCTTTGTAAACCATTCAATAAAAATGTTGATGGGGACAGTAAGATAAGGCAGCCATGCTATCACGTATAAAACTCCCTGTGGTTGTTCTATTCTTCACACTGTTTGGATTCTGTTTGGTAAATTTGCTACAAAAGTGAGCAGATAACCTGAAACTATGATCATTTCGAACAATGAGCATCTCTTCTGTAACAATAAGGACACAAACATTTGTATCAGTAAGCACATCCTTCCTCAGTACCTATCCTGTATCCTCCACATGTTGAGGTTGCAATTTTTCCCGGATGATGTATGGTGCTTCTACAGACATCAAATTATATCCTTTAATGAACTAGACTTTCCTCACTCCAGCAATATGGCTAGGAATTTAGTTACAATTCTGACAACTGACCAGATCAACATGTGGCTTTAGCAACAAGTTTTCAACAATAAGCCGATTTTTATCCTCCCTTCAAAATAGATCTAGCAGGCACAGAAATTAGGTAGGAGAGATGTTTTTATTCAGAAAAGAACAATCGATTTATCTGTAAACAAAGGATGTTCGAGGAACATCATACATTTGTACATACTTCAAGTTCGGTCTTCAGTGTGATCAATGCAAGTTAACTCTTGAATCTAAAGTTCCAATTTGAAGCAACAACGAGGAGTCTTCTTCACTGCAGACACCTCAGAGAGTGAGCCATTTTCATTAGAAGGAAACTTCCTCTGAAGTAGAGGTCAGGAATCAGAGGTCCCTCCTCCACAGAGCTCTAAGATATTCCCAACAGTGCAGAAGGAAGCCATTCAGCCCATCGAGTATGCACCAACTATCTGGCAGAGTGTCTAACCCCATAACCCTACACATTTACCATGGTTAACCTACAAATCTTGAGATACTAAGGGGCAATTTAGCATGGCCAATCCACCTAACCTACACATCTTTGGACTATGGGAGGAAACTGAAGCACTTGGAGGAAACCCACACAGACACGGGGAGAACATGTAGACTCTGCACAGACAGTGACCCAAGGCTAGAATCGAACCTGGGTCCCTGGTGCTGTGAGGCAGCAGTGCTAACCACTGTGCCACCGTGCCACCCATAGCAATAGGGAAGAAAACTGATAGCGCCCTGACTACCAGCTTCCAAACCCCGGGCATGCATGTTGCTTTCTCTCAATTTCCAGTGGTTGTTATCAAGCCAAAGAATGTGTGGATCACTGGGATCACGCAGTGCACAGTGGAATGGCAATTGCTGGATTCAACATGCCTCCTACAATGGTTCTCAAGATAGAAGTCCACGCCGGGCCTAGAACTTACATCTCCGAGAGTCACATCAGTGACACATAGGAAGTGACATCATGCAGTTCAGCAACAAGCTTCAAAGATGCAGCCGGCCACAGGTCCAACAGGAAAAGGCATTTATATAGCACCTTCTGTGACCTCAGGACATTCCAAAATGTTTTACAGCCTACGAAAGGCTTTTGAAACGTAGTCACTGTTGTGACATAGGAAACACAGCAGTCAATTTGTGCACAGCAAGCTCCCACAAACAGCAATCTGATTATGGCCAGATCATTTTCTTTCAATGTTTTGATTGAGGGATTAGCATTGGCCAGTACTCTGGGGATAAATTCCCTTGTACTTGTTGGGGTGTTTTACATTCACTTGAGGGAGCAGAGGGGACCTTGGTTTAATGTCACATTCGAAAGGTGCTACCTCTGACAGTGCAGCACACCCTCAGTCCTGCATTGTGTCAGCCTAGATTTCTGTATTCTGAAGGAATGCTTGCACCCATAACCTTCTGACTCAGAGGAAAGAGTGCTACTTACTGAAGCATGGCTGACACAACCAGAAAGCAGCTTCAGTTCCGTGACCCTTTGATGAGCATGAATAGAAAGGTGTCTCTCACATTTTTTGCGCTCAAAGTTGCAGGAGAAATTCTAGGAGGAAAATAAATGATAGAAGGACAGGTTGACATGAGGAAGATTCCTCCATGGCTCCCAGAGCTGTGCCATAAAAATTGAGAGTGTCCATAGCCTTCATAGCCACGGTTCAGGTGGATGATATGACTGCAGGTTCGCATACACTGGGTGGCAGAGCTCCCTATTGCTATGTTGGTGAAACCCAATCTTCTGTGGTCTGTATATTCTATGGGGCGGCAATACCAGGTGGGGTTCTTTCCTCTTAAATGTTGCCTGATTCTGCTTTGCTCTATCCTGTGTGTCTCCTCCATAATAATGGTGCACAAGGGAATCCCTCCCTGTGGGTGTGGGTCAAAATCACCTCGTCACCTCACACTGTCAGGAAATCCAAACCTGTGCAGACAGGATGCCGCGCAAAGCAAAAAAATTGCCAAATAGCCATTCCCAGCTAAAGAGGTCACTAATGGAAATCTCCACACTGTTCGTCCCAACAAATCTTCCACATCCACCTACTTCAGCTGATCCCGACCATGGCTTTAGAGTCATAGAGTCAGAGAGTCATACAGTGCAGAAAAGGCCCTTCGGCCCATCGAGCCTGCACTGACAATAACTAGCACTAAAGGCACACTAATCCCATTTTCCTGCACTTGCCCCATATCCTTGAATATTATGATATTTCAAGTGCTCATCCAAATATTTTTCAAAGGTCGTAAGGCTTACCTCGATAAGTACATTCATAATCGGTAGCACTCCTCTCTCTGAGTCACAAAGGTGCAGGTTCAAGTCACACTCCAGGACTTGAACCCAGAACTCAAGGCTGGCAGTCCTGAGGGAGTGCAGCATTGTTGGAGGTGCTGTCCTTTGGGTGAGAGGTGAAGCCCCATCTGCCTGCTCATGTCGATGTAAAAGATGCCATGGCTCTATTTCGAAGATGAGTGGGGGAGTTATCCATGGCTTTGATGAAGAGCGAAATGGACTCGAAATGTTAACTGTGCTGCACTCTCTCCCTACAGATGCTGCCAGACTTGCTGAGTTTTTCCAGCATTCTCTGTTTGTCTCAGATTCCGGCATCTGCAGTATTTTGCTTATTTTAGAGTTATCCCTGGTGACCCTAAACTACCATCACAAAAAGCAGATTATATGGTCATTATCAAGTTGCTGTTTGTGGGAACTTGCTAGGTGCAGTTGGTTGCCATATTTCTGACATTGCAATAGTTACCACACTTCAAAACAGTACTTGATCGGCAGTCAGGCTCTTTGAGATTTCCGGTTGGTTGTGAAAAGCACTACATAAATGCAATGGGCTTATACTCTCTGGAGTTTAGAAGGATAAGAGGGGATCTGATCGAGGTATATGCAATTTTAAAATGGATTGATAAAATAAATGTGGATCAAATGTTTCCTCTTACGGGGCAATCTAGAACAAGAGGTCACAGGTGTAGGTTGAGAGGCGGTAGATTTAAAACCGAGATGAGAAGGAACTCCTTCCCGCAGAGGGTGGTAAATTTGGGGAACTCGCTGCCCGGTGGAGTCCGAATCATTGAATGGTTTCAGGAAGGAGATAGATATAGATCTAATGAGAAAAGGGATAAGGGGATATGGGGAACAGATGGGAAAGTGGATTTGAGACCAGGAAGAGATTAGCCATGATCTTATTGAATGACGGAGTAGCCTCGAAGGGCTAAATTTGCCTATTTCTGCTCCTAATTCCTATGTTCCTATGTTTCTAAGGATTTCTTTCCATTCTTTCCTAATACTACCAATTACATTAAATCTATGACCCCCTGGTTCTTGGCTCCTCAGATACAGTCGCATAATCCAGGTTTTGTACATTGCCTTTGAAGAACTGATGCAACCTTTCAACATCCACCTGACTCTCCCCCTCCTTGTATGCAGCACATATATCTCTGTTTTACTAAAGCATTAAGTGGACTTACAAGCGAGGGTAGCAATAATACTGAGAGTGCATTGACAGCTCAGCCTTTGACTGTTGTCAGATCCTACATGCTTAGGATTTATAAGAGGGTCATTTTTTTCTCAGGCTACTTCACTACATGAATCTATAAGTGCTTTGAGTGATTCCATTTTTCTCATTTGTTACAATACATTTATGGTCTTGTTTGAGAGACAGTTAGCTGATTCATTTCCCTTTCTCTGGGGTTGGAATCAGGCATGCTTTGCCCCGAAGGGATCTCACACCTTACCCCAGTTCGATGTAACCATGGTTATATACATTCTCCTGCACTTTATGGTACATTGCTTAAACCGCTGTGCCAATTAAGTGGGTAACAGTCCATACGGAATAACAGATGTCAGGGACGGTGACTCTCGACTGCAATTCCATCAAGTGGTGCAGGTGATGTCATAAGTTGTCCTTGCTTCTCTTTTGCAGTTTTATAAATTGCATGAACTCCCAAGGTTGTTCCAGCCTCGCAACTCACTGCTCGACATCTGACGTTCAAAATGATGTAAATAGTCGTGATCTTTTCTTGACATTTTTTGAAGGTTGAAATTTCCACACAAAACAGTGTCAGGGAATTTATTCACCGGTGCATTGTTAGTCAACTGCCTGTTTGCGAAAATTGTGATCCACTTTGACAACACCTTCATTTCGCTGTCAGCTGTGTGGCTGAAATAAGTAGCACACCCGCCTCTGAATCACAGCGTTCAGCCTTCAAGTCCCAGTCCCGGGCTTGAGCACAGAAACCAAGGAGAAGCAGTACTGAGCGGGTGATGCACTGCTGGAGGTGCCATCTGTCGGGTGAGACAGTGGGTTGCATTTTACGTGCCCCTCACCAAGTGTGCTTTGTGGGGGGTGGGTGGGAGTGTACATAAAATAGGCTGGGCACCCACCTTCCCACAGACCCCTAGGTTCACCCCCATAATACATAATATATAGTGGCGGCACGGTAGCACAGTGGTTAGCACTGCTGCTTCACAGCTCCAGGGTCCCGGGTTCGATTCCCGGCTCGGGTCACTGTCTGTGTGGAGTTTGCACATTCTCCTCGTGTCTGCGTGGGTTTCCTCCGGGTGCTCCGGTTTCCTCCCACAGTCCAAAGATGTGTGGGTTAGGCTGATTGGCCAGGTTAAAAAATTACCCCTTAGAGTCCTGAGATGCGTAGGTTAGAGGGATTAGCAAGTAAATATGTGGGGGTAGGGCCTGCGTGGGATTGTGGTCGGTGCAGACTCGATGGGCCGAATGGCCTCCTTCCGCACTGTAGGGTTTCTATGATTTCTAGGAGGAGGCAACAAAACGCAGCAGCCCCGCCAACCATAATTGAATAGATAATGAAAGGTCAATTTGATACATTGACCTGAGCCAATTGAACCTGATAATATGCCATAAAAGGTTTGCAGTGGGCAGTCGGGTGAGAGCAGGCACATGATTTAGAAAATAATCACATCAAAGGGCAGGAAGTCTAATTCTAGTTTCACCTATTAACCTTTCTATTTGAAACCAAAAGAGAAAATGCTGGAAAATCTCAGCAGGTCTGGCAGCATCTTGATCTTTGACAAAGGATCATCCGAACTCGAAACATCAGCTCTTTTCTCTCCCGATGAAGGAGCAGCACTCCAAAAGCTCGTGCTACCAAATAAACCTGTTGGACTTTAACCTGGTGTGGTGAGACTACTTACTGTGCCTAACCCAGTCCAACGCCGGCAATTCCACATCATGGCTTTTCTCTCCTTACAGGTGCTGCCAGACCTGCTGAGATTTTCCAGCATTTTCTCTTTTGGTTTCAGATTCCAGCATCTGCAGTAATTTGCATTTAACCTTCCTATTTGGTTTATAAGTGCGACAAGTTAGGAGTGGAAGTTAGAAGGGGATGTTGCTATTTAATTATTAAATGCTGTCACAGCTGTTTCTATTCTATTTCACTTTGCGATGTTGTAAATGGTGTCCTCTCATTTGTAATGTAAATTCAAACGATGTTCATCGCAGCTGATGGAATGCTGAGGTAGACAAACCATCTATAAGCCAGCTACGTGACTAAATCAACTCCCCATCGCTTCTCGGCCCTTTTGGCTAAGATCAAGTGTAGTATCAGATCTGCACTTGGTTGAGGTCATGAGGTTGCGCTGAGGCTTCATATGTTTCATATGAAACAATTTTTAAAAGCGGCATCTCGGCCTTTTGGCTAAGATGCAAATGAGCTCAAGTCTTGGAGGAGGATCCTCCCCCTTCTCCAATCAGCTTGACTCATGTAGATCAGGCCCAGGACAGGGTGGTTTAGTCGCCCGCCCTGTCTTGTCAGCCTGGATCGGAAATGTCTCAACTTGTTGAGACTCTGAATTGGATTTGATTTGATTGAATTGGAAAAGTATTTAAAAAAAACTCCCTGTCACAGTGGCAGGCAAGTTAGAGGAGCTCTCCCGTCTAACTTGTGGTTTAATGTCACCACTCGCCTTGGGTAGAAAGTTCTGGTTTCACGTCCCACCCCAGGGACTGGAGCACCAAATCCAGGCTGACACTTCAGTGCAGTACTGAGGGAGTGTCGCTCTGTTGGTTGTGCTGCCTTTCCAAAGATACGTTAAGCTGAGATCCCGTCTGCCTTCGCAAGTGACGAGAAAAGATTCCCGAAAGAAATATTTTAAAGAGGAAAGAGTTTTCCTCAATGTCCCAGCTAATAATTATTCTTTAACCAAATTGTTTTGAATCCCAAGACCATTCCAGCCTTGCAACTCGCTGCTTGACATCTGAAGTTCAAAATGACGTAAATAGTCATGAACTTTCCTTGACATTTTCTAATGTCGAAACGTGAACTCAAGGAATGATTCACCAGAGCTTTGTTAGTCACAGTCTGTTTTAGAAAATTGTGACCACTTTGAATGAATGTCTAATCATTTCACACAGTGTTTTTGAGCTTGTTGTACACAAACTGGCTGCTGTATTTCCTACATTACTACTATTCCTATATTGCAATAGCGATTACATTTCAAAAGTACCCTTTTGGATGTAATGTACTTTGGCAGACCTTGAATTACAGTGGCACAGTGGTTAGCACTGCTGCCTCACAGCAATAGGGACCTGGGTTCGATTCCCGGCCTGGGTCACTGCCTGTGCAGAGTCTGCACGTTCTCCCCGTGTCTGCATGGGTTTCCTCCGGGTGCTCCGGTTTCCTCCCACAGTCCGAAAGACGTGCTGGTTAGGTGCATTGACCATGCTAAATTCTCCCTTAGTATACCCGAACAGGCGCCAGAGTGTGGCGACTAGGGGATTTTCACAGTAACTTCATTGCAGTGTGAATGCAAGCCTACTTGTGACACAATTAAATAAACTTTAAAAAAACCATGAAATCATCTCTTTAAAAACAGCTTTTTCTTAAATACCATAACCAGAAATGGATATTTCTCTTATTGCATCGTCTCCTGCTAGCACATCTATGCACCTATTTACGTGTGACTGTGGGGGGAATTTTCCTGTCCCACTGCCATAGGAATTGCAATGGGTGGGATGGGACCATGCAAAGATCCATTGACCTCGGGCGGGAGTTTCCGGTCTTGGGGTGAGTGCAGCCGGAAAATCCCGCCTTGTGTCTGTAATATGAGCATACGTTTCATACTACTTTATCCTGTTGGCAACCAGTTGATTAGAGTTGTCTTAACATCAGCCAGCAGAAAGTCGATCATGAGAAAAATGACCACAACAAGCCCAAAGCTAAATTTCATGAGTTTTCTTAAAAAATATTGACACTTTTTTAAAAAAGGTAGAAAACTTAGGTTCAATGACAAAACTGTTGATTTTGTGTTATCTTCTAAATTCCTGATTATTTTTAACATTGGTGTTCACCATTGTATTTACATTACCTGCTACCTCGACCCTTCCAAATAACCACCCAAGTGACAGACTGCATAATGTGGTCGATGATTGCCTATTAATTGTGTGAACATCTTGGCACTTTTTTTACACAATTTAACTGAGGGAGTTTGTTTTGTCTCTTCCTGCACCTTAGTGCATGAGGCAGACCTTAATCTGTTTCCATGGCTAGTTATTCCTGGAACAAGCCACTAGCCTTACAGCTTGAGAAAAGCCACTCCACATCAAGCATGGCTGACCAGCAGTCTCTCCCACTCTTACTACCTGTTCAATGGATTTTGCAGGTTGATACTCACCTGTTGGTTGAATTATGAACGCACCTTCTTTGGATGTCCTGTACTGGAGTGGGACTCAAACCCAGAGCTTCTTGGGCAGCACACTGGCACAGTGGTTAGCACAGCAACCAGGCACTCGGGTGATTGTTTGTTTGTGTGGAGTTTGCACATTCACCTTGGGTACTCTGATTGCCTCCCACACTCCAAAGATGAGCGCATTAGGTTGATTGGCTACGGTAAATTGCACCTTAGTGTTAAGGGGATTAGCAGGATAAATACGTGAGGTTATGGGGATAGGGCCTGGGTGGGATTGAAAGCTAGCTTCATTAATGGTGACCACGAAACCACCATCCATAGAATCCTACAGTGCAGAAGGAGGCCATTCGGCCCATCGTGTCTGCACTGACCACATCCCCACCCAGGCCCTATCCCTGACACTAAGGGGCAATTTAGCATGGCAATCAACCTAACCCGCACATCTTTGGACTGTGGGAGGAAACCGGAGCACCCGGAGGAAACCCACGCAGACACGGGGATAATGTGCACACTCCACACAGACAGTGACCCAAGCCGGGAATCGAACCCAGGTCCCTGGCGCTATGAGGCTATGAGGCAGCAGTGCTAACCACTGTGCTACCGTGCCGCCCTCAGTGGGTCAGTGTAGACTCAATGGGCTGAATGGTTTGCTTCTGCACTGTAGGGAATCTATGATTCTGGCTCAGAGGCAGGATGCTACCAACTGCTCCACAAAACAGAGGGAATGGGTGGGTTTTTAAAGTGGGCAAAATTCAGCTAGAAATTTAAAGACATTGCGAAGGATAAACAAAAGTCATGGGAATCAGGGAAAAAAGATAAAGAGAACAGTTGATAAAATGTCATTATCATGTTCTGAATGTGGGGAGATTGCTGCATGCAAATCGTTTCCTACTTTACAACAGTGGCCACAATTCATAAAATGGAGAGACCGCATCAGAAATGTGGAAGGTGAAGTTGAGGCTTTGAAGGGACTGCACAAAACCCCAAACAACCCACCTGCCCAATCCTTGAAGCACTTGCCCTGTATGTGGCTGAATCTGCAGGTTGCACATTGGATTCACCATCGTAGAACCTAAGGAACCAGTGTAGAAGCAAACCATCTTCAATCCTGAGGCTCTGCCTAACAAGAAAGACAATTTAAGAACTACTCCGAAGAAGAGTCATACGGACTCGAAACATTAACTCTGTTTCTCTCTTCACAGGTGTTGCCAGAGCTCCCCAGCTCTTGCAGCGTTTTCTATTTTTATTTCTACAAGTCCTTAATTGGCAGGAAATTGCTTTGGGACATACCTGTGGTCTTGAAAGACGCAGGCCAGGATTCTCCAATCTCGCCCATGGCTGGGATTCTCCAGACCCGCTGCAGTGAATGGAGATTTGGCTGAGCGCCAAATTCTCGCTGGCAGCAGTGACGAGACTGGAGATGTCAGTGCGAGACTGGAGAATTCTGGCCGCAATATAAACCCTAGTCTTTCTTTCTTAAAAGCAAACATTGTGCAAACATCTATCGACAATCTCAGGAGGGTTGCATAACAATAGTTGGGAAACAAATCTGGACCAGGTGAAGGAGAAAATAGATAGAGAAATAGAGGGAGAAATCACTCAAAGTTCAAAACAAATGCAAAATATAATTCAAAAGTGTGAAAAGAAAGAGTCAAATTGGCATTTACGTATGAGAAAATGATTTTCTGGGGAAAGGGTTGAACAAAATAGTCCTTCTTGTACTGGCTGTTAGAAAGTTTGGGATATGGTTTTGGGAATGTTAGATCTCGCCAACTGTGACAAATTGGCACTGTAAAAGTTTCAAAAATCACCCAAACAGGACATCCTGTTAATCCAGTCCACTTTCCTTTTGGGAACTAAAAGCAAAATAGTATGGATGCTGGAATCTGAAACAGGAAATGCTGGAAAATCTCAGCAGGTCTGACAGCATCTGTTGTGGGGGAGAATAGAGCCAACGTTTCGGCCGGAATTTTGCGACCTCGCTTGGGTGAGGCTCGGAAAATCCCGCCCGAGGCCAATGGAGAATTCCGTTCTGCAAGCAACGCCCCTCCCGGAATTGGGGTGGGAGAGGTGGTAAAGTTCCGGCTTTTGAGTCTGGATGCCTCTTCGTCAGAGCTAGGGTCTGACAAAGCTCTGACGAAGGGTCATCCAGACTCGAAACATTGGCTCTCTTCTCTCCCCACAGAGGCTGTCAGACCTGCTGAGATTTTCCAGCATTTTTTGTTTTTGTTCCTTTGGGAACTTCCAGGTTGATCACACTAAAAGACTATCTTGTTGGAGCCGGCGGGGGGGGGGGTGGGGGGGGGGGTAAATCAATTGTTCACCCAGCAGGTCTTTAAAATCAATCGAGGCCTTAAAATAATCAGTACTTTCTTCTGCATTAAAGTAAGATTAAGCCGCGCACTTCCTTTACACTTACCTGCATTATGATCCAATCAACACACATGAGATTCAGATGTCCGTTTTATCATAGAATCATAGAAACCCTACAGTGCAGAAGGAGGCCATTCGGCCCATCAAGTCTGCACCGACCACAATCCCACCCAGGCCCTACCCCTACATATTTACCCGCTAATCCCTCTAACTACACATCTCAGGGACAATTTTTAACCTGGCCAATCAACCTAACCCGCACATCTTTGGACTGTGGGAGGAAACCGGAGCACCCGGAGGAAACCCACACAGACACGAGGAGAATGTGCAAACTCCACACAGACAGTGACCCGAGCCGGGAATCGAACCCGGGACCCTGGATGTGTGAAGCAGCAGAGCTAACCACTGTGCTACTGTGCCGCCCAGCTACTTAAACCAGCTATTTCCACCAGATGACTGTGCAGGACCGCACTCGGCACGGTTGCTAACTCCCTTTCTTAATACACAACGTCAGTGATAATTAAGTGTGACCTCTGGCCAACAGGCTTGAAAAGAGCTCACCAGCTATTGCAGAAGTAAGGACAAGTTTAGGTGCCATGAGCGAGACACAGGCATGGAGAGAGGATGACCCAACTCCTGAATTTTAATCAACAAAACAATAATAGACTTTTGAAATAATAACATGAATCGAATGATTGATCACAGAGGTGGCCAGCAGCCCATCTAAAGTGATAATGGTACACGCTGGCCCTACATGCACCTAGGGCAAGCAATAAATTCTGTATTATTTTCCAAGAGCCTCTAGGATCAAGAAAATGTAGAAGGGGAAAGGTTATGAAATAACTTCTGAAAGGCCGGTGCTCCTTCACAAAAATTGATTTATTTGCAATGGTTTGCAATACAGGTACTTCCCAGCACAGAGATTCACCTTGAGTGCCGGTTAAAGTTAAAGTTAATTTATTAGTCACAAGTAAGGCTTACATTAACACTGCAATGAAGTTACTGTGAAATTCCCCCAGTCGCCACACTACGGCACCTGTTCGGGTCAATGCACCTAACCAGCACGTCTTTCTGACTGTGGGAGGAAACTGGAGCACCCGGAGGAAACCCAAGCAGACACGGGGAGAACATGCAAACTCCACACAGACAGTGACCCGAGCTGGGAATCTAACCCAGGTTCCCAGCTAAGCACTGTGCCACCGTGCCGTCCTGTGTCCAGGTGACCTGGACACTCCACATTATATGTCTCTGTAGATTGGGCAGCCTTTATCAGACCTCAATTAGGGAGCTCATATTCCAACAGTTCCAACTCATGGACCTGGTTGAAGTCATTGCAGGTTAGAAGTGTGTCAGAGTTGCAATGATTAGATATGAATATGCAGGGAAGGGGATCCCTTATCCAGCATCCCAAAATCCGGAAGGATCCGAAAACTGGACCCTGCCCTGAAAACTCCCCATCAAGCAGACCTGTCCATCATATCCATGTCGTGACGCGCTGAACCCCTGCTCTTTGGGTCCGTGGTTAATGGCGGAGGCTGGCCAGGCCCACCTCTCAACCCTTCCGCCCCCCCATCCTAGCAAGATCCAGCCGAGTGAAATAATCAGTCTGGCTTTAAGTTATCGTCTTCCCCTTAACCCCCCGCCAACCCCACCAAGCCTGGGACCCTAAATCTGGAAAATCTCTGTATTGGGTATAAGTCCAGTCCCAAGCTTTCTAGACATGGTGTCTGGTACCTGTAGAAAGCATTAGAAATAAAGGGGGAGATTCTCCAGAGCCGCTAGCCCCAGGCGGGATTCGCGATGGCCCGTTGAATCGGGAGTGAGGACAACATCGGGATTCTTGCCAGGCATCAAACCCATTGCGAGTCTCCCAGTTTGCTCTGCTGGCACTGAACTGGTTCAGTTTCTTGCCCGGAGCAGATGAGAACCTGATCGCTGCTCATTAACATTCATTTTAATATAATTATTGTGTTTGATGCTCCAGCCTCCCAGAATGAGGAATTGTTAAAATTGGATCCGGGATGGTATGTTTAATTAGCCAATAAAGAGACAAAGAACAAAGAAAAGAACATCACAGGAACAGGCCCTTCGGCCCTCCAAGCCCATGCTGATTATGATGTCCTAACTAAACTAAAAAATCTTTCTGCCCTTACTGGGACCCTATCCCGCTATTCCTTCCCTATTCATGTACCCAACATTTCCAAGAGCCTCCAGGATCAAGAAAACACAGAAAGGGAAAGGTTATGAAATAACTTCTGAGAGGCCGGTGCCCCTTCACAAAAACTGATTTATTTACAATTGTTTGCAATACTCAGGCAAGTACTTTCCAGTACAGCGATTCACCCCGAGTGCCGATGACCCGGACACTCCACATTATATGTCTCTGTAGATTGGGCAGCCTTTAACAGACCTCAATTAGGGAGCCCATATTCCAACAGCTCCAACTCATGGATCTCTTAAATGTTGCTAATGTGCCTGCTTCCACCACCTCCTCTGGCAGCGCGTTCCAGGCACCCACCACTCTCTGCGTGAAAAACTTCCCCTGCACATCTCCCTTAAACTTTCCCCCTCTCACCTTGAACCTGTGCCTCCTTGTAATTGACACTTCCACCCTGGGGAAAAAGCCTCTGACTATCCACCTTGTCCACGCCTCTCATAATTTTGTAGGCCTCCCCTCAACCTCCGTCTTTCCAGTGAAAACAATCCGAGTTTATTCAACATTTCCTCATAGCCAACGCCCTCAAGACCAGGCAACATCCTGGTGAACCTTCTTTGCATTCTCTCCAAAGCTTCCAAAGCAGAAGGCCTGCAGCATTCAACGTGGTTTTGAGGTGATGAGCCCAGACAGTTTTTATGTTCCAGTATATTCTGAACTTGAAACTATTTTTTTAGATCTTAAAGCCAATGACAAAAGCCAAGGATTACCTGACTTCGTTTGAGAATTGAAACACACCCCAGTCTTCAGACGGAACAAAGGAACTGTCCAGACTGATGTTAACTCAATGCCTTTTCCTGAAACCAATTCAAAAGGGTAATTTGAAATTGAGTGGGTCATTCAGATACCCTAGCTGTCTCAAACTCTCAAGCTGTGGAAGCCACCACACAGGATATATAATTCACCAAACCACATACTCTATTTGGAAAGGGACTTTGGGCTTAAAAAGATCACATAATGAGACAGCAATCTTTTTTAAAAAGCAGAAGCTGTTCAGCAGACAGAATTCTATTGGAGAGCTTTGGAACCAGTTACAATTCTTCAAAACAAGTAAATAAATAGCAAAGCCTTTGAGTTTAGGAAAAGGACTCCCTGATCTGTTCCAAATCTGAGTTCACATGAGAACGAGTCTTCTGCATATTTGACTACAAGAGGCTTCACAGCTTACTGAGAATCCTCTAGACTTACACTTCAACTATAGCATCAACTCATCTAAGGAACTAGAGGCCTGACATGAAAGAGATTGAGACAATCATAAATTGGAATTGCATTGTTTAAGCTTCAAAGTTTATTTATTAGTGTCACAAGTAGGCTTATATTAATACCACAATGAAGTTACTGTGAAAATCCCCTAGTCGCCACACTCCAGCACCTGTTCGGGTACACTGAAGGGAGAATTTAGCATGGCCAATGCACCTAACATTTTGTTGTGTGTGTTAGTGTGTGTGGTGTCACATTTTAAACCTCCAGGACAAATATATGATAACAAACGTTTGTTTAAAAACTCACAGAAAGCTTGCTGCTGGGATTATTTAAATTGGGACAACCACTGTGAGGGTAAGAAAACACCTCCTTACGTACAAAACACTGATCACAGGCAGCAAGAAAATACACAAATTCTACCCATGTCAACAGGCAAATGGCCTGCAGTAAGAAAGTACTCAAGACATATAGGTTATAGGAAAATCTGGGTGTAAAAAGGTTCTCTGATAGAGTTCATAGAATACCATCCCTACAATCCCTACGAGGCCATTCGGCCCATTGAGTCTGCACCGATTCTGTGACAGACCATCTTACCCAGGCTCTCTCCCTTGCCCTATCCCAGTAACCCCACACATTAATCATGGCTAATCCACCTAACCTACACATTTTGGGACACTAAGGGGCAATTTAGCATGGTCAATCCACCTAATTTGCATATCTTTGGACTGTGGGAGGAAACCGGAGCACCCGGAGGAAACCCACGCAGACACGGGGAGAATGTGCAAACTTCACACAGACAGTGATCCAAGGCCGGAATTGAACCTGGGTCCCTGGAGCTGTGAGGTAGCAGTGCTAACCACCGTGCCACCCGTGCTGCCCCAGTTGAAATTTGTCAGAAGAAATCAGAGGCATTTAAAAAGGTGGCGAGAAGCAGAAAAGTGAGACTGGGGTGGGCAAGTGACACAATAAAAAAGCCCAGCGTTCAATGTAAATAAAAGACCAGGAGTTTGTTTTGACAGTCTTCGTCCTGAACTTGAGTGTAAGGGCGGGATTTTCCAGCCCACCCGCAGCTTGTTTCCCAGCCGCGGAGGCGACTCGCCATTGGTCACCGGCAGGATCTTCCGGCCCTGCCAATGTCTACAGCACTTTGCGTGACTCGCCCACCAGGGAACCCACCATGGTGCGTGGGGGGGGTGGGGGGGGGGGGGGTGGGGGGGGGGGGGGGGCGGCAGGAAGGGCCAGAAAATCCCACCCATGGAGTAGACAAAATGTTTACTGTGTTTAACATCCTAACAGTGTGAGAGGAAAGTGAATGTGGGAAAATGAAAGAACCACAATATCAGAGATAGATGTTCACATGGAAATACTATTAATTAATACTAATAGGATTGAAATATCATCAGGCCCAGATTGCAACACAAAAGGCTTCGATATAGGAGCATAATGGTTATGTTACTGGATTAGTAATGCATGGTGGCACAGTGGTTAGCACTGCTGCCTCACAGTGCCAGGGACCCAGGTTCCATTCCCGGTTTGGTTCTATGAATGGAGTCTGCATGTTCTCCCTGTGTCTGCGTGGGTTTCCTCCGGATGCTCTGGTTTCTTCCCACAGTCCAAAGGACATGCTGGTTAAATGCATTGGCCGTGCTAAAATTCTCCTTCAGTGTACCTGAACAGGCGCCGGAGTGTGGCGACTAGGGGATATTCACAGCAGCTTCATTGCAGCGTTAATGTAAACCTACTTGTGACTCATAAATACATTTTTTAAACTCCTGGGGCTTGGATTATGTTTGAGATGTGCAAGTACAAATCAGAGTAGGAGCACCTAACTGTAATTAATAAAATAATGCTGACCATTAAAATACCAGGTTGTTGTGAGAATACCATCTGATTCACTAATGGCCTTTAGAGAAGGAAAAATGCCAATATTACTTCTCGATCCCACAAGTGTTGACTCATTACTGCCTCCTGAAATGACTTCACAAGCCGTTCAGCTATATTGCAGCTCATCACCACTTTCTCAAGTGCAATTAGAGCTGGGTAATAAATGCTGGCCTATTCACACTTATCCTGTGAAAGAATAATTTTTTTAAACTGAAAGATCTTGCGACAAAGATGGAAGACGCAGAGAGATACCTTTCCAAAAATCTTTGAAATGGGAAAAGTAACGAAGGATTGGAGGGTGCTAAGTGCTAAACCCATGTTCAATAAAGGGATAATCCAGACATTATTGGCCATTTAGCCTTGTCTTTGCTGTAGGCTTCCAACAAATTCATTGGTAGAAACTCCTGAAAACTGAATATAGAGAATTTGTCCATTAAGATGCCAATGGGAACCCAGTTGCACAGTGAATGGAGCATATAAGGAGGACTAAATAACCTGCACACAAACAGCGCTAAGTTTTATCGATACACAAATTCTATTTCATTGTTAACGTTATCCCATAATAATGTTTCACGCAATGGGTAATGAAAGTCAGGAATTGGCTCCTTACTTTTATTTGGGAAAGGGCATCAAGAGATGTGGAAAAATGAATCTACTTCTTTAAAATCATTCGTGGGACATGGGTGATGCTGGCTGACCAGCATTTATTGCCCATCCCTAATTGCCCAAGGACAGTTGAGAGTCTACCACATTGCTGTGGCTCTGGAGTCACATGTAGGCCAGACCAAGTAAGGACAGCATATTTCCTTCCCGAAAGGCCATTAGTGAACCAGATGGGTTTTCCCCACAATCAACAAGGGTTTCATGGTCATCAGTAAATTCTTAACTCCAGATATTTTTTATTGAATTCAAATTCCATCACCTGCTGTGGCAGGATTCGAATCCAAGTCCCCAGAACATTAGCTGAGTTTCTGGATTAATAGTCCAGTGATAATACCACTAGGCCATCACCTCCCCCAATTACATGGTCATCGACTGGTGACAATGAAACCATCGTCAATTGTCAGAAAAACTCATCTGGTTCACTAATGTCCATTAGGGAAAGAAATCTGCCGTTCTTACCTGGTCTGGCCTACATGTGACTCCAGAGCAACAGCAGTGTGGTCAACGCTCAACTTCCCACTTAAATGGCCTAGCAAGCCTCTCATCTGTTTCATCATTTCAAGAAAGCAGCTCAGCACCACCTTCTCAAGGGTAACTAGGGATGGGCAATAAATGCTGGCCCAGCCGGCGACGCCCATGAATGAATAATATAATAAAAAAACTGTCTCCCCCTTCATTCATTACAAAGTGCTTTGAGAGGTACGGTGGTCATGAAAACAAATATGTAGCTTTTAAGTCTTTTAACTTTACTTCCATGATGTGAGATGCTTTCTTTTTTTTAAAGTCTTTTTCACTATAAGCAACCATTCATTACAAGCAATATTCACTGCAATCAAATGCGGAAACCTTGAATCACCAGCAAGTCACACTGCTTGAATGAAAACATGAAACAATTTCATTTTTTCTTTTTAATTTTACTTCAATTAAAATTTCTGACAGATGTAATTGGTAATGTGCAGATAACACATCACCTCACTGAATATTTCGTCACAATTACTTTTCTTTCTGTCTTTGGGAACTATATTGTCCTTTAATGTGGAATTCCTCTCATGTGTGAGCCTTAAGCAGTCACTTGAGGCATTTCACAAATAAAAGCAATATTTCAAAATATCTGGTCGTTTCATGATTTCTGGTTTTAATTTTTAGTTGGGTTATCAGAATGAAGTATCTCCCATCACATTGGCCTAGAAGTGTTCTAAATGCTGCATCACCCAGTGCCAAATAATTTATGAAAAAGATTTCTATATTGCCTTCTGTTTATGGATGGAATAATGATGCAGAGTGTGTGACAGTTTGTTTTCTGCTGCAGGTTCCCCACGGCCCGCAGATGTCCCACTGTTAGATTGTCGGATTACAATGGAACTATTTTCTTTTCCGACAATATTAAGGTGAATCTTGTGGGCGAACCTTATGCCCCACAGCCTGGCAGCTGTACATTCTCTGCAATCTTCCCGCGCAGGGGTTGTATGACCCGAGGGCTAACAATTACTCTTACCTGCAGTAATCTGCATTTTGCATTAAATGTAGTCACTTTAGGACATCGGATGCTAAGCTCAAGACACACCACAACAGTGAATATGCTTGACAGAATGACAGAATAATTAATAGCACAATGTACTGCAGCAAAGGCAAGTTCGTGATGGGTCAATTGTTCTTTGAAAACCTGTCCAGATACTCAAGAGGGAAGGAACTTTTCTAAGACCCCCCCCATACCGCCTTTGGAGCACAGAGGTGGCTTATCAAGCAATCGAGGCTGCAATTTCCTGTCATGGGATCTTGAAAAAGTCCTTATCTTTTGAAGTCCCGGTCACTAATGAGATAAGTTCAATCAATTTTGGTTTTTCTCTCTTCCTTTCGTATTGCCAAAAAATGGCTTCCAAATTCTGAAGGGACTGGAGATACTGCCCACTAAATAGAACAATAATGATGTTTACATAATTCACGATAGTTTCTTCAAAACACAAGGAATAATGGCCCAGAACTTGCTGGGGGGCATTTCGCAGTGTACAACAGTAGTTAGACTATCTCTTGCACCCTTCAGCTCAAATCATTTCTTGCACTTCATTTGCTGGACATGCAAGCTGATAGCAACAAGGCATCTGGGGCCTTGGTGAATGGTAGAACCAACAGTGTACACATCCTTAACCAGTGAAATGTAAGGACTGAGAAAGAAAGAGATTAAAAGTCAAATCAGGTACAGAAAAACACGCAAGTTTAAAGTTGTTCCCCCTTTCTGTGTCAAGGAGGTTGACTGGTATCATGTAAGTAATCATCAATGGTTCAAAAATAGACTTGTGCTGTTAAGTTCCAGCCCTAACTTCCTACCATGAGCAATGTGCAAATCCAGGAAATTCTTGGAAATGACGAGGAGGCTCATGACGAGAATCCATTTGTGGGAAGTAAATGGCGGAGTCAAGCATGTTCGGGAAATTTACAACTCAGGCTGTATCCCATAAGCTACAGGATTTGTCGGACAAGTTATGCATCACCCATGTTTTTTTTTATTGATTTGTGGGACATGGGCATCGCTGGCTGGCCAGCCCATCCCTAGTTGCCTGAGGGCAGTTGAGAGTCAATCACAATGCTGTGGCTCTGAAGTCATATGTAGGCCAGATTTCCTTCCCTCAAGGACATTGGTGAACCAGATGGGTTTTTCCGACAATCGGCAGTGGTTTCATGGTCATCAGTAGATTCTTAATTCCAGATTTTTTTTATTGAATTCAAATTCCACAATCTGTCGGGATTCAAACTTGGGGCCCCAGAGAATTAGCCAAGTTTCTGGATTAATGGTCTATCTGATAATACCACTAGGCCATCGCCTCCCCGTAGGCCATCAGCATTGCATGTTGTTAACATGCCATTATTTTTCCAGCAAGATTCATCCCAATATTTAATTTAAATGTAATCGCTACATGTCAGTACATGAGGCTGAACACTGATTCACACTTTCCTATCACTTCGTCTGTGATGATTCATCCAATTCACAACTTTCCAGGCATTCGCTTTAAGCTGGTTCAGTTCACGAGAAACTCTTTTGACTTACACTGATGCAACCAAACCTAATTTAAGTTGGAGAACTAATGGAGCCCACTACCAGAACTTTACCTCCTTGCCCACCCGAGGCTCGTAAGATCCCACCCAAGGCCAACGGAGAATGCCATTCAGCGAGGCACCGATTCTGGTGTGGGCGTGCTGAAAAAACCTGGCCCACATTTCCTTCGTAAGCAGTGACTGCACCCCAATTGGAAGTGAAACAAATAATTTCACCTCCAAAGGTGATGGTGAAGCTAATTTGAATACTGAGGTAAAAGTTAAGCCTCTTGTGGAATAAAGTATAAGTTTATTTATTATTGACACAAGTAAGCTTACATTAACACTGCAATGAAGTTGCTGTGAAAATCCCCTAGTTGCCACACTCCGGCGCCTGTTCGGGTACACTGAGGGAGAATTTAGTTTCTCGTGAACTGCACCCTAACCCACACATCTTTCGGGCTGAGGGAGGAGACCGGAGCACCCGGAGGAAACCCGGGAGAAACAGGGAGAACGTGCAGACTCCACACAGACAGTAACCCAAGCCGGGAATTGAACCCAGGTCCCTGGTACTGTGAGGCAGCATTGCTAACCATTGTGCCACTCTGCAGTTCACCTCATAGAGAATATAGGCGGGACTTTACAGCCTCGCTCGAACGAGACAGGAAAATCCTGCCTGAGGTCAACAGACATTTCCGTTGTCCTTGCCCACTCCAATTGTGTGGCAGGCGGGGCGGTAGAATTCTGGTATATATAGCTAAATCCTTGCCAGTTGCCATCCTAGATCAAATAAAAATCTTCTTTTTAAGGCCTGCAAAGATCAGTGTGTCAGGGTAGTGCCAGTACAAAACAGTCTTCCAGAAATCGGTATCAAGATGGACCTCAGAATCAAGTCAGTCGGGGTGGCAAGGTGGTTGGCACTGCTGCCTCACAGCGCCAGGGACCCTGGTTCAATTCTGGCCTCGGGTCACTGTCTGTGTGGAGTTCGAGCATTCTCCCGATGTCTGCGTGGGTTTCCTCCGGGTGTTCCGATTTCCTCCCACAGTCCAAAGGCGTGCGGGTTAGGTTGATTGGCCATGCTAAATTGACCCTAGTGTCAGGGGGATTAGCAGGGTAAATATGTTGGATTCCGGGAAAAGGGCCTGGGTGGGATTGTGGTTGGTGCAGACTTGGTGGGCCGAATGGCCTCCTTCTGCACTGCATGGATTCTATTATACAATAGTGACCTCAAGAACATGGTTTAGCCACAATATGTATGAAAAGGTTAGAGAGAAATCGAACAGCAACTGCTGCTGAACAAGCAGATTGTCAGTAATTTGACAGGCTTGTATACTCATTGCCAGATGTTTCTAAACATATGTCGACATTTTCCTAAAGGAGTAGTCACAAATAAATTTTAGCAACTAAAAATCGTAATCCAGTAAAATGAATAACGTGTGGCTGATATCAGCATTTGTTTAATTAGTTGTGTCCAAGTTGGTTCACGTTGAATTTTAAATGCAGTTGGGAGTTTTAATTAAGACGCGATAAAAGAGTAAGGTTACAAAGAGTGAAATTACCCCAACCACATTTTTGTTATAAGGCACAGACTAGTCTGTCCAAATCTGCATTCCACCATAGTACTCATTTGATCTTCGATTCTATCAGCTTATACAAACTTGTAGGTATTGAAAAAAACCACTGCAGGCAATGGCAGTTCAACATACCATCCATTTGTGTGAAATAACTCAGCTTTATTGCTTTAACGAGCATGTTAGCCTACTTATTTAAAATCTCCAGTGGAGGGGAATTTTCAAACAAACAAGTTAATCATTTGTACAATACCATCCCGGAGTATAATTTCCAAGACATTGAAAAGTTGGTGATAAATTTTAAAATTTCACAGCTCAAGGCCGGAATAAAGTGGAAGCGATTTACCATTCACGTCACATAGGTGCCAGATAATGACCATCTCCAGCAACTAAAAGCCCAATCGCACCCTCCTGACCTTCAATGACACTATCATTGCTGAGCCTTCTGCCGCTAATATTCTGGAGAGTAATGATTAGAGGATTCACTGAACCAGCCGCTGCTACTTGAATATGTACTTAAAATGTCATAGACTACAAAGATACAGAGCTAGAGGTGGAAAATGGATTTGGCTTTTTTGGGGACAGAATTGACACGATGGCCCGAATATGCTCCTCTTGTGCCATAAGTTTCTATATATATTCTAACAAAAACCCAGCTCATGGAGCAGGGCAGAGGTTGAAACTTTTGATCCCTAAAAGCAATTTCACCTTCTGCAAGTCTCGAAGCATGAGTGTGATGGAAGAGGTACCACTTCACACGGACTTGAACAATTAATTCTATTTCTTTCTCCACGGATGCTGCCAGACTTGCTGAGTTTTTTTTCCCAGTGTTTTCTGTTTCTGTTTGTTAGGTGCCTCTTGCCAAAGGGCACAACATCTACTCCTTCCAGCATCAGTGCACTGCATGGGCTAGCTTTATTTAAATTTATTTGTGGGACATGGGCGTTGCTGGCTGTCCAGTATTTATTGCCCATCCCTAGTTGCCCTTGGCGGGCAGTTGAGAGTCAACCACATTGCTGTGGCTCTGGAGTCACATGTAAGCCAGACCAGGTAAGGATTCAGGTACAGGATTCCCCGTAGCAAGTTTACTTCGAGAGCATCTCCCAGACTTGTTAGCACAACCACATAGAAGAACAAGAGTAGTAAGGTCATAAAAATGCCATCTCCTTCAAATTTCACCGACTTGAGCATGCTATTTCTTCACACAGTTGAAAACGTACAATTCTCCCCTAACGTCAGCACGAGAACTGTGGCAGCTCAAGAAGAAGGGCGATGATCACATTCTTAATCAATTTGGCTTGGGCAGCAATGCTGTTTTCCAAGATTTACACACATCTCAAGAGGGAATATTATTTATGGTGTTTAATAACTGGCAAATACCAAATGCCAATTCTATCGCGTGTTTCAGAACATAGAGGATTTGGTGGCCTTTGATAACGTATTATCCTTTTACAATAAGGTATCACAAATTAAATGGAATTGTGTAAGTGATTATTTACAGCCTATACATTGTAACTAGTACATTGTCGTAAGCTTATTCTTTCACATTCTGCTGCAAGTTGACATTATCTAAATGGCAACAAGTAATAACATATTGTCAGCTTTTTCTGGCATTCTCATACATAATATAACAAATAATTACAAAATAATTGAATCTTAGGGTTGAGATCACATTCACAACACACTCAGATTCCCTCTCTTCATTTACTGCGATTGAATTTCTACTTTGCAGTTCTCCTCCAGGTACCCATTATGCCTTGTGAAACAGTAATGTAAAAGCTGCGATTCACCGCGGTTCTCGAGGGTTGTATTTACACCTTGCAGAGGTTCTGAAATATAATTCCAATCACCTTTTACTCGTGTATCTGTTGAAATCAATAGGAAGGAATGTTCCAACAGAAGCTCTTGTCTCCCCCACAATGGACTGAGAAGGTAGTTATCACTGCATTGTACAAAGGAAGAATGAAGCTTCCTCTCTGATGCTATGCCTGCTTATTTTCTCTGGGTGAATTTAATTTGACCCCAGATCTTCCACCCGCAGGAAAAAAAATAAGCCTCTTACATTACTACGTGATAATGAAGCAAAAGATTGACAATTGTGCCATCATGCTGTCATCTTTTCTAAGGCTCCTTTGTGTCACTGAAACGCTCGCTGTGTGATAGTTGGAAATGCATTTTTGTTCCTTCACAGTGCATCTCCATCTCAGAGGAGCTGCAACAAATCCTGCTCGCAGTCAACACAAGAGGTTAATTTACATCCGAGCCCTCCTTTGACGTGAAAAATTCAGCGAGATGAAATATTCCAAAATAAACTAAACTACGACTGCATTAAAAGGTAACAGAAATCTGCACCAGATTGCCAAGTTACCGGGGATAATTTGAACATAACTAATGGGAAGCCTTAAAGTTTATTTTATTAGTGTCACAAGTAGGCTTACATTAACACTGCAATGAAGTTACTGTGAAAATCCCCTCGTTGCCACACTCAGGCACTTGTTTGGGTGCACTGAGGGAGAATTTAGCATGGGCAATGCACCTAACCAGCACGTCTTTCGGACTGTGGGAGGAAACCGGAGCACCCGGGGGGAAACCCACGCAGTCACGGGGAGAACGTGCAGACTCCGCACAGACAGTGATCTAAGCTGGGTATCGGACCCGGATCCCTGGCGCTGTGAGGCAGTGCTAACCACTGTGCCACCATGTCGCCCCGGCAGCCATGTTATATCCCTCCCCACTTATCCAAGTTGACAAAATAAAGACTTGGCTTGATGTAGCACTCTTTATGTGAACCTGGCATCTCAAAGTACTTTGCAACCAAAGGAGTATATTTGAAGTGTGGTCTGTGTTGTAACATATGAACAGTAGCAGTCAGTTTGCACACAGTAAACCCCCAAAAGCAGCAATGTGATAATGACCAGATAGTCCTTATTTTTGCAAAAATATACTTTATCCATAAATTATCTGAAAGAACATTACAAACATTTCGAAAATGGCCAGCACAGAAAGTGCAATAATATTCAGGTTTTCTGCATAGATCATGTTAACTCTGAGGTGAAGGCAAAATACTACAGACGCTGCAATCTGAAACAAAAACAGAAAATGCTGGAAAATCTCAGCAGGCCTGGCAGCATCTGTGGAGAGAAGAACATTGGCTCTATTCTCTCTCCACAGATAATGTCAGAGGTGAGAAATTTTCCAGCATTTTCTGTTGTTGTGTTAAATCTGAGGTTCTTCAGGAAAATCAAAAGACCACTGCAGACATTTCATAATCTGTTTTTGTGAAGTTGACTGAGGGATAAATGTTGGCCAGGAGACCAGGTACATCACCCCTGCTCTTCTTCAGTATCCACCTGAGCAGGCCAATGGGACTTCAGTTTAACACCTCAACTGAAAGACGGCACTTCCAACAGTGCAGCATTCCATTGGGACTGCACCAGAGTAGCAGCCTTGATTTTGACACTCAAGCCCTGGATTGGGATTTGAGAGTTACCAACTAAAGAACAACACACAACTGATGAATGAAGAATAAGTATTTAAAGCAAGGCGACTAATCCGATCCCATCAGGGGCTCCTGAAGCTGTTAGCCTAGACTTGTTCCCATTGTTGTGAGTTGGTGAGGTGAGAAATTGCAGGATGTGGATAAGGCCAGAGATTTAGGGCAGGATTCTCCCATCTTGTTCATCCCCACCCCCCCTGCACACCATCCTCCCCCCCCACCCCACACCCCCTCTGCTGCCAGCGAGAATGGAGAATTTGGCACTCAGCCAAAACTCCATTCACAGCAACAGCACCAGAGAATCCCAGCCGCAGACAAGGCCAGAGGTTTCCAACAATAATCTGTTGCTTCAGGGGATGGTAGGTTTACCCCAAACTTTTCCTTGTATCAAGTATCCACTTTCAGCCCTGTCTTAGTCCCACTTGCAGGGAGGAACCAGAACTAGGGACCATAAATATATGAAAGTCATTCATAAATCCAATTGGGAACTCAGGAGAAGCTTGTTTACCTCGAGAGTGGCTAGAACATTTTTTATTTATTCATTCAGGGGACATGGGCATCGCTGGCTGGCCAGCATTTATTGCCTATTGCTCATTGCCTTTGGAGGACGGTTAAGAGTCGACCACATTGCTGTGGTCCTGGAGTCACATGTAGGCCAGGTAAGGATGGCAGATTTCCTTCCCTAAAGGAAATTGGTGACCCAGATGGGTGTGTCCAACAATTGGCAGTGGTCTCATGGTTATCAGTAGATTCTTAATTCTTGATTTTTTAAAATTGAATTCAAATTCCACCAGCTGCCGTGGCGGGATTCGAACTTGGGTCCCCAGAACATTAGTTGAGTTTCTGGATTAATAGTCCAGTGACAAAATCACGAGGCATCACCTCCCCAAATGGGATATGTGACGGCACAGGTGACACAGTGGTTAGCACTGCTGCCTCACAGCGCCAGGGATCTGGGTTTGATTCCAGCCTCGGGTCACTGTCTGAGTGGAGTTTGCACATTCTCCTTGTGTCTGAATGGGTTTCCTCCGTGTGCTCCGGTTTCCTCCCACAGTCCAAAGATGTGCAGGTTACATTGATTGGCCATGCTAAATTGCCAACTTAGTATCAGGGGGACTAGCACGGTAAATATATTGGTTTACGGGGATAAGAGTTGGGTGGTGGTCAGTGCAGACTTGATGAGCCGGATGGCCTCTTCCTGCACTGTAGGGATTCTATGCTTCTATACAGAGTAGTTGAGGCAAATGGCTAAAGGAAGTTCGATAAAAAGTGGCTTTCTGAGTATTTTTTTCCCAGTTCTATTATGTTGGTTTTATAAAGATGCAGAAAATGATCTTGAGATTATAATGAAATTGGAGAATAAGATAAGCCTGAATCAATGGGTCTGAATGACATCATGAAATGCAAGAGCAGAACTGGAAACAGTTTATTAACATCATCTAAACCCTACAATGGTGTTACATCTTCCAAGGCGCTCAGGACAGTCACTATCTTGTGTATATTGTAATAGTTTCTTGCTTGGATGGCTGCCAAAAATCCCATCACTTCTCTCTCCGAGATAGGAAACTGTTTGTATCAATCAAATGAAATTCTATAAACCAGAGACATTAGCATTGTGCTGAAGAATCGCTGTACATTTTCATGTTACCTGAAAGAAGCGAAAGGATGAAAAAATCAAAAAGAACAAATGAAGCCCATATTGCTATTTCTTTTGCTTTCCTGACTAGGCACTGTGATGTGATCAGTCAAATCAACTGACAAAGCTCAACTAGTGTGACTCACCTCCTTAAAACCAGCATGAAACAATGCATCAAAAGGAAAAATTTCAAAAGTGCTGCATCCTTTGCAAATGAAAAACAAAGCCAGAGCTCCCAGGCAGCTAGGAGGCCGAGCCATAAAGTGTTTCGGCTATGATCTGGGCTGGAATTTATCGGTGTCGTTGCCAGCGAGAATGAAGAATTTGGCGCTCAGCCAAATCCCCGTTCACAGCAGCGGGACCGGAGAATCTCAGCGCTGGCGAGGCCGGAGAATTCATGCTCTTCATTGGAGTGGTGCTCGAACTCTCCCATTTTGGCCCTCGGTCCCGTGGCGGGGGAGGGTGGGAATGTGGAGTGTTTCCCCTCTTTGGGGGCCAAGCGGGAAAACAAGCCAAATCTACAAGCGTCAAACGTATTTGTTATGCACCTGGGTGTTTTATGCTGTACTCATTGGCAGGGCAAGTCTGCTGGCACGTAGTCTGCTGTCCTGTCCAAGCACCATATTGAAAAGGTGCCCAACATCACTCCGCCACTATTGATGAAAGGTGAACCTCCTGAGAATGAAGGTGGAGTTCCAGGAGCGTTTTGAGGCTGGAAGATGTTCCCTTTTTAAGAAGATCAACCGACTCACTGCTGTGGTGACCATAAGTTCATAAGATATAGAAGCAGAATTAGACCATTTGGCCCATCAAGTCTGTTCCGCCATTCGATCATGGCTGATATGCTCCTCATTCCCATTTTCCTGCCCTCTCCCCAAAACCCTTCAACCCATTACCAATTAAAAATCTGTCTAACTCCTCCTTAAATTTACTCATTGCCCCAGCATCCACTGCACTTTAGGGTAGCGAATTCCACAGATTCACAAACCTTCGGGAGAAGTAGTTTCTCCTCAACTCTGTTTTAAATTTGCTACCCCTTATCCTATGACTATGACCTCTCGTCCTAGAATGCCCCATAAGAGGAAGCATCCTCTCCACGTCTACTTTATCCGCACCTTTTATCATCTTATACACCTCAATTTGATCTCCCCTCATTGTTCCAGGGCCCAGGGTTGCAAGCGTCAGGCATTGTTCAGGTAAGTCCCAACATTTGGACACCATGTTGTTCCAAACATGTTTCATGCTGGCATAGTTTTCCATTGGAATCATGGAGAATCCAGGACAGGGAATCAGGCCTTCATCTGCATCTAGCATCGGGATGTAAATTAGTCTCACGCCGGCCTCCAGTGCATTTTCCAACACACGCCACAGCAAGCACCAACGGAAGATGCTGTTGTAAATTCACCCCAGTGTCAAACCGATTTCCCGTCATATTCTCCCCCTACATCTGCCATTGAACCCGCTGGACTGCCGGGGGGGAGGGTTTGGGAGAATTACACACTTAGATTAATTAATGAGGAGAAATTGAATCAACTGGTTTGCCAATACTCATTGTGTAGGCTGACATACCAAGGATGTGGAGCAGGGAACCACGCCAGAATGATGAGGAGTTAACGTCTTCAGGGAGAGATGAAAACTGGCAGACAGAACTAAAAAGAACAGACAAAAATGCCGCACACAAAATAGGTTTAACGTTATGCCTGGAACTTTCCGGCTGTTCATGCCGCCAGGATCTTCTGGTTCCACCAACGGTGCAACCCTGCCGCGGGTTTCTTGGTGGCAAGGGGTGCATTCAACAGGAACCCCTGTTGACAACGGCAGAACCAGAAGATCCCATCGCTGGCCAATGGCATCTCTTTTGCAGAATGTTGCATGGAAAATCCCATCCTATGTTTCATGCACTTAACCGTAAATAATAGCATCCATTCACTAATCTCTGACTAATAGTCTCCCTGATTCTGGGGGTGATAACTCAGCCAGGGTTTCTATTGCTCATAGCAGGTAAATAGACACATCTTTGACGACGATATCAGGCTTGACTGGACTGCCCCACATTGGCCTCTTACTTTCGAGCCATACTCATTGAGAACAGTTGTTTGGACAGGAACTATCATTCTGGTGTGGAAGCCCTTCATTGAAAGTGGTTGGAGAAGTGCCAGAGCTGGTGATGGGAAGGTTCTTCTTCCTGTGTGCATGCCACCAGTAATGGTGATGTCTATTAAAGAATCAGGAGAGAAAATAATGCATGTGGTTGAAAGCATTGTCGATTCATATTGAACTTAAAGATGTACAATATAAACTATGAAGTATTAAATAACATAGGAGAAAAGAATTACCTACCCAAATGGTACATGGACTTTAAAACTGCATACACAGTTCACAGGGCACTAGGGTTGCAGTTTGTACGATCAACAGAAAGGCCCCATGCTGAAATATGCTGAGCTGAGAGCAGACATCCCACTGTAAAGAAGAGAGAAAATCAGAGACATGAGTTGCAGACTATCTTTACATCCTCTCAACTGCCCATTTTTGTGACCCTGAAAGACACTGGCGTCTGTGTGTGCGTGTGTGCGCATGTGTGTGTGCACATGTGTATGTATCTATGTGTGTGTTTGTGTATCTATGTGTGCGTGTGCATGTGTGTTTGTGTGCGCATGTGTGCACGTGTGTGTGCATGTATCAACGTGTGTGTGTGTGCCTTTGTGTGTATCTATGTGTGTGCATGTGTGTGTCTGTGCATGCATGCATGTGTGCGTGTCTGTGTTTGTGTGCGTCTGTGTATGCGTGCATGCATGTGTGTGTGTCTGTGTGTGTGCATGTTTGTGTTTGTGTGTGTCTGCGTGTGCATGCATGCATGTGTGCGTGCGTGTCTGTGTTTGTGTGTATGTGTGTCTGTGTGTGCGTGCATGCATGTATCTGTGTCTGTGTGTGCGTGTTTGTGTGTGTCTGTGTGTGCGTGCATGCATGTATGTGTGTCTGTGTGTGCGTGTTTGTGTGTGTCTGTATGTGTGTGTCTGTGTGCGTGCATGCATGTGTGTGCGTGTAATTCATGAGGCCTTCAGCAAGAAAGATTATCTTTTTACAGAGCCTGACATGCTTCTTGACATTTTAATTTGTGGGTTGATTATGCTTTCTGCTAGATCACATGACTCGACGAGTATATATTTTGCTCAGAGTTTATCTCTCTCTCTGTCTCATTTTCAGATAATTCCAATCTACAGTTCCCGAATTAAACAGACTTCTAATGAAAATATTACCAAGCAACTGGAACCTCTCTTTTTTTCTCAACATGCCCCAAGGCAGATATATTTTATTTTGATGAGATGCACAGATTATTTTGAATGCCTTTGGCAGCTAAGCAACAGGAATATTGAAGCTTGTCAGGCATTATTTTCAAATGTTGAATAAAATCACCTTGTGTTAAGTCTTTTGTCAGCACCAAAATGCAGGTTTTGCATATCCTCAATAAGACAGATTAATGCAAAATTGTGTTTACTAACTGAATAGAATAAGCTATTAAATAGCAATTGAACAATCAATATGAATAATTGTATAATTTAATAGCAGAACATTTGAAAGGATTCATTGCACAAGTTATATGGATTGTCCATTTTATTATTAATATTCTTCTTTAATACCACAGAACATTACCCTTATGTGTTAAGGCAGGTAAACACATCTGCGATTTTATAATATTATACTATCCTTCACATTATATAGTTTACAAAAAAATTAGAATAAATTAACCTGTCACCAGGTTAAATTTTCCATAAATTGCATTTCAATATCATTAAAATGTGTCAAAATAGTTGATTATAAAAACAGTAAAGGGTAATTCATATAGCTTCCTTCCATTTCTAATAATTCTGTTAGGTAAATATTTTTATAATAACCTCTAGTCAAAGCAAAACGGCACAATAAAGGAACAACAAAATGGGGGATGTTTTTCCATTGATAGAGGTCGACTGAAAATATTTACTGAACCTGCAGTACAGGTTAACTGAAATGAATCTGTCTCACAGCGGTGCAGGGAGGAATGAGGTCTGGACTTGTTAAACATGAACTTCACCTGTTGGAAACTGTTCCCCTCATTGCACCTACAATTCCCAAATAATACTGGCAGCTGTAACCACGGAACATCCAGCGCTCGACGCACCAGCCTGCGATATGAAATCTCAGAAGCAGTCCAAAGCAAACAAGATTTACAAGTCCCTCCACACCAACAGCATCTGAATGAGGCAGCAGCCAACAAATCTGGACTTGGCCAAAATACATCTGACTGCTGCTGGGATCAGACTAACCTCAAACGCAAATTTAGCTGATAATCATTAAAGATATGGGACGGCCAAAATGGGAGTATTTGGCACTTAACAGTAACCCTATCTTGTTATTAATTTTGTGATCTCTTGCGATAACATTTTGGAAGGATAACATCAGATGATTTGATTTGATTTGATTTATTGTTGTCACATGTATTAACATACAGTGAAAAGTATTGTTTCTTGCGCGCTATACAAACAAAGCATACCGTTCATAGAGAAGGAAACGAGTGAGTGCAGAATGTAGTGTTACAGTCATAGCTAGGGGGGAGAGAAAGATCAACTTAATTGCAAGGTAAGTCCATTCAAAAGTCTGATGGCAGCAGGGAAGAAGCTGTCCTTGAGTCGGTTGGTACGTGACCTCAGATTTTTGTATCCTTTTCCCGATGGAAGAAGATGGAAGAGAGAATGTCCGGGGTGCTTGGGGTCCTTAATTATGCTGGCTGCTTTGCCGAGGCAGCGGGAAGTGTAGACAGAGTCAATGGATAGGAGGCTGGTTTGCGCGATGGATTGGGCTACATTCACGACCTTTTGTAGTTCCTGAACTAAAGGGTGTCCTGTAGTTGAACCAATCTTTGTCTCTTCACTGGACACAGGTGAGGTCCCAGAGGATTGGAGGATAGCAAATGTGGTCCTGTTATTTAAGAAGGGTAGCAAGGATAACCCGGTAATTATAGGCCGGTGAGCTTGACGTCCGTGGTAGGGAAGTTGTTGGACAACTTCTGGCGGCACGGTAGCACAGTGGTTAGCACTGCTGCTTCACAGCTCCAGGGTCCCAGGTTCGATTCCCGGCTCAGGTCACTGTCTGTGTGGAGTTTGCACATTCTCCTCGTGTCTGCGTGGGTTTCCTCCGGGTGCTCCGGTTTCCTCCCACAGTCCAAAGATGTGCAGGTTAGGTTGATTGGCCAGGTTAAAAAAAATTGCCCCTTAGAGTCCTGGGATGCATAGGTTAGAGGGATTAACAGGTAAAATATGTGGGGGTAGGGCCTGGCTGGGATTGTGGTCGGTGCAGACTCGATGGGCCGAATGGCCTCCTTCTGCACTGTAGGGTTTCTATGATTTCTATGACAAGTTTCTGAGAGTTAGGATATATGCGCATTTAGAACTGAATAATCTCATTAGCGATAGACAGCATGGTTTTGTATGAGGGAGGTCATGCCTCACAAATTTGGTTGAGTTTTTTGAGGAGGTGACAAAAACGATTGATGAGGGAAGGGCCGTGGATGTCGTCTATATGGATTTTAGTAAAGCGTTTGACAAGATCCCTCAAGGCAGGCTGGTGCAAAAGGTTAAATCTCACGGGATAAAAGGTGAGCTAGCTAGATGGGTGGAGAACTGGCTTAGCCATAGAAGACAGAGGGTAGTAGTGGAGTGGTCTTTTTCCGGTTGGAGGTCTGTGACTAGTGGTGTTCTGCAGGGCTCTGTACTGGGACCTCTGCTGTTTGTGATATATATAAATGATTTGGAGGAAGATGTAACTGGTGTGATCAGTAAGTTTGCGGACGACACGAAGATTGCTGGAGTTGCGGATAGTGATGAACATTGTCAGAGAATACAGCAGAATATAGATAGGTTGGAACATTGGGCGGAGAAATGGCAGGTGGAATTTAATCCAGATAAATGCAAAGTGATGCATTTCGGTAGATCTAATGTAAGGGGGAGCTATACAATAAATGGCAGAACCATCAGGAGTATAGACACACAGAGGGACCTGGGTGTACAAGTCCACAGATCCTTAAAGGTGGCAGCACAGGTGGAGAGGGTGGTGATGAAGGCATATGGCATGCTTGCCTTTATTCGAAGGGACATAAAATATAAAAGTTGGCATATGATTTTGCGGCTGTATAGAACAATGGTTAGGCCACATTTGGAATACTGCGTCCAGTTCTGGTCACCACACTACCAGAAGGACGTGGAGGCTTTGGAGAGAGTACAGAGAAGGTTTACCAGGATGTTGCCTGGTATGAAGGGTCTTAACTATGAGGAGAGATTGGGTAAACTGGGGTTGTTCTCCCTGGAAAGACGGAGGATGAGGGGCGACCTAATAGAGGTGTATAAGATTATGATAGGGTGAACAGTGGGAAGCTTTTTCCCAGGTCGGAGGTGACGAACACAAGGGGTCACGGGTTCAAGGTGAGGGGGGCAAGGTTCAACACAGATGTCAGGGGGACGTATTTTAAACTGAGGGTGGTGGGGGCCTGGAATGCACTGCCAAGTAAGGTGATTGAGGCGGACATGCTGGGATCGTTTAAGACTTATCTAGATAGCCACATGAACAGACTGGGAATAGAGGGACACAAAAGAATGGTCTAGTGGGCTCATGAGCGGCACAGGCTTGGAGGGCCGAAGGGCCTGTTCCTGTGCTGTATTGTTCTTTGTTCAATCTTGTGCTACAAGTCCTATAGAAGTCTATAAAATTATGAGAGACATAAATAGGGTTGACAGTCAGAATCCTTTTCCCAGAGTTGAAATGTCTAATACTAGGGGACGTTCACTTAAGATAAGAGGGGGAAAGTTCAAAGGAGATGTGAGAGGCAAATTCTTTACACAGAGAGTGGTAGGTGTCTGGAACATGCTGCCAGGAGTGGCGGTATAGGCGATATGATAGGGGCATTCAAGGGGCTTTTTGATAAGCACATGAATACATAAGGAATAGAGGGATATAGACCAAGAGCAAGCAGATGGGATTAGTCATGTTCGGTACAACCTTGTGGGCCAAAGGGCCTGTTCCTGTGCTGTACTGTTCCATGTTCTATATACAGACAGGGGTTTCAGCAGCTTTAAATGGAAAGAACTCAGTCAACTACTTTTTTATACCACCTCCCTCTGTTAGTCCCATGCATCGAATGAGAATGGCTGTGTTTCTCCTCCAAGAGTTTTGACTTGAATTGGATGTGATTTTCCCTCAGCCCTCTCAACATCTTACTCCCCACCTAGACCAGAGCTGTGTATCCTGCCTGAGAACGCAATATTCAGATGGGTGCTGCCCGGTCATGACCCTCTCCCCCAAATTATGCACTTATCTAAGCTCCTCTGACATGTCTGCTCATTAGGTGCACACCGTGGGAGACCAGTCATAATTCACACCAGCATCATTGTGTCATTATGTCATTGTGGCATGATTGCTTTTTTGACTTTTTAAAAAGTTACAATGTTCTCACCAGAGGGTTCTGAGTTCATAGTTTTACGGACAGTTGAAAGAGGCTATTAAAGGATTAGTTGTCCTTGATGTTGAGTATGTTTGTTCTTATTAAGGGATTAACAGCTGGAGGAGATTAAAAGTGTTGAATCACACCAACTTGAATGGATTATCTAACGCGGGATGGGGGGGGGGGGGTGGGGGGGTGGGGGGAATGGGGAGGGAGGTGGTGATGATCAGGTTAGGGACCTGATAATCACTTGCAAATTTATTATAATGGAATTCCCGACGTTGAACTTCAAGATTCCCGGTATGTCACAGGGAGAACGATCGCAATGAGACATCCCGCCAGTTTGGGTCTCTCGCAAGATTTTCTGCTCTTAGCAACAAACCCACCCGAGAAGGCCGGGAATGGAAAATCCCAGCCCTTGTTTTGAAATATAACTGGGATCCAATGTTCACACTCATCTTAGCTAAGTGAGATCAATTGCAAATGTTCCAACCTGATACTGTGTATTGTATTATCTCAGTTCATTTTCTGTGGTAGTGAATGGAGTAACTCCCCTGTTGAAATTAAAGTATTTCCTAGCTTTAATGAAATTCTGAGATCTTGGGATGGATAATTGAACACTGCACTGCTCTCCTGAAGTGTAGGTTGTGACTGTGTTCAAATAAGTCGACCTCAGCGCTGACCTCACTCCCCCAATTGCATTTTATGGATCATCCATTTAAATAAAATTGTAAGCTTTAATTAGCCTTTTCCACAGTCCACTTACTTCAACTGCATTCAACAGGTAGCAGGTCTCAGACATTCATGTTCGATGATATAGTGAGCTAGTGAACCAGAGAATCCCTACAGTGCAGAAGGAGGCCATTCGGCCCATCGTGACTGCACTAACTCTCCGTAGGAGCATCTTACCCAGGCCCACCTTCCCGCCCTATCCCCATAGTCCTGCGCATTTATCATGGCTAATCCACTAAACCTATACATCTTTGAAACCACGGAGCAATTTATCACGGCCAATCCACCTATCTTGCACATCTTTGGACACCAAGGGGTAATTTTACCATGGCTAATCTACCTAACCTACATATTTTTGGACATTAAGGGGCAATTTTACCATGGTTAATCTACCTAACCTACATATTTTTGGACACTAAGGCGCCATTTTACCATGGCTAAACCACCTAACATACATATCTTTGGACACTAAGGGGCAATTTTATCATGGCTAATCTACCTAACCTACAAATATTTGGACACTAAGGCACAATTTTCTCATGGCCAATTCACCTAATCTGTATGTATCACTTCAATGGGTACTAGAGTTCAGACAATCAGCACCCCCCTCAATCTTCCATTGTGAAGCAATGTGCCTTAGACAGGTCAGAATAAACAGGTGGAGATTTGCCTCTCTGACCGCAATGAGGAAAAATCTGCACTTTCTCCCCAGGGAGAATTTTGACAGGGAAGAAAATGAAGGCCTTTGAATTGTGGATGCTAAGAAGTGCGCAAAATTCCACTTCCAGACCACTGGACAAATGGAGAGGTGCTTGAAATTGCAAGAGTGAAGAGAACTCTAAAAAGTGACATCCAGAAAAGAAAATATCAGTATTTCGGACATTTGATCAGAGCTGAAAAGCTATAGAGATCTGGGTAAAATGGAAGACAGCAGAAAAAGGGGTCATCTTCGGCATATAGATGGATGAGGGGCATCACAGAGTGGCAGACGTGCTACAGTGGAGGTGTGAGGGTGGCACGAGATGGGCGAATGCAAAAGACCATGGCAACAAGTTCCTCCTGTAGCAACTACAAGTAACAATTACAGGAGGTGATGGCATAGTGGTATTGTCAACTGGACTAGCAGTCCAAAGACCCAGGATAATGGTGCCAAGGCAGATGGTGAAATTTGAATCCAACAAAAAAAATCTGGAATTATAAGTCTAAAGATGACCATGAAACAATTGTCGATTATTACAAAAAACCTATCTGGTTCATTAATGTCCTTTAGGGAAGGAAATCCGCCATCCTTATCTGGTCTGGCCTACAGGTGACTCCAGATCCACAGCAATGTGGTTCACTCTTAAAATGCTCTCTGAAATGGCCTCACAAGTCATTCAGTTCAAGGGCAATTAGGGAAGGGCAATAAATGTTGTCTCATCCCACATCCCAGGAATTAATTTTTAAAAAAGCAGCAGCAGGTTACTTGGTGGCTTGGATGGGCACCAAGTACCAGACCAGTTAATGGCCCATTCTTGTATCTGAAGAAAGGCGAACTGATATTAGGTTTCTGGGAAACTTGCGTAAGTTCAATTTAATTTCTATTTGATACCCCCGGTATGCAATTTCTCAAAGTTTTCATGAATGTAACTGTGAATGTGCAAATAGGAGTTTCCTACCTAATCATGTAACAAATCTGAACATCACAGCAGTAACTTAGCCATCAGATAATAGATAGTATAATCAGCCTAGTGACCATGTAGACTGTCATAGAACCATGGAATCCTTACAGTGCAGAAGGAGGCCATTCATCGCATCCAGTCTGCACTGACTCTCCAACAGAGCATTTTATCCAGGCCCAATCTCCATTCTAATCCTGTAACCCCACCCATTTACCCCAACTAATCCTCCTAAACTACACATCTCAGAACCATAAAGTGCAATTTGCCATGGCCGATCCACCTAACCTGCACATCTTTAGACTGTGGGAGGAAACCCACACAGACACCGGGAAAATGCGCAAACTCCACACAGACGGTGACCCGGGACTGCAATTGAACACGGGTCCCTGGCGCTGTGAGGCAACAGTGCTAACCACTGTGCCGCCCCAGGGAAAACCCCTGGAAAGCCACGAATCTAAGATTATTGTGGAGGTGACACTGCAGCTTGGTTATTTCTAAGTTCTATAGTGTAGACTTTGTTTTGCCTGCAGGGAATTCTCAAATGGAACCCAAATTACTATAGCGGGTGGTGCGTTGAAACAAGGTGCCTTCGTGTTTAAAAAAGGCACTTGATAAGTTTTCAGAGAATCGATAGTCACCAGATTCTCAGGTGGGGTGGGAGACGGATGCAAAAGCATTAAAAAAAAATAACATCACTATATAAAAGGTCGGAGAATCCATCAAGACCCAAAAGCTCCAATATTTCAATCCAGTCAATTCCTTGGGTACAATGTATGCAAGTGCTGGCCTTGTAATAGTTTACCGCTGAGCTGCAAGAGGTCATGAACTACATGACAGAACTTCAGTTTCGCCTAAGGCTTCTTCACCCGATCGCATTGAACACAAACAAGAGTAGATTTTGAATCCTGTGTTACCAGTGATTATTTTTCTGCAAATTCCAAATCATATAGTTGTGGCCAGGATTCCCGCCCCCAACCCCCCAAGTGACAGGTTTTCCAGCGATAATGGCGTTTTCCATGGCTTGCCGAACACGCCAACAAGGATTCCGACAGCCAATGACGTTTCTTCCGCCGCTGGAAAACCAGCCACGGGAAGGGGCTAGAAAATCCCGGCCATGACTATATGATTTTGAGTGATTCAGAATGCCTCCCGCAAATATGCACTTCATGCTCGGACCGTGGGGAATTTGTTGGCAGAGAGACCATTTAAGTCAGGCGTGAGGGTGGCAGGTGGTGACTCCATTATCTTCCCAACTCTGCAACCAATTGAGGCCCTTAAGTGGCCAATTAATGCCAACTGAACGGCCTCATCCTGTCTCTGCTGATAGACCTCCAGCTGTGGGTGGGGACCTGCCATGTGGGAAACCTGAAACTCTGTCAGAGCTGCTAACAGGCAACTAGGGGTGGGGGGGGGGGGGGGGGGAGGTGGGGGGCATCTCTTGTCCAATCAGTGCCTGATCAAGGGACCTGCCATGGTGGAGGGGGGGAAGGGGGGTGCTGAGAGCCACACCGCCATACTTGCTGCCAATACCCCATACCCTCCATGCCACTCCCATCCCACGATGCCTGTCCCGCCATCACTCCACAGTCGGCCTGGTTCCTCGGTGATCCCAGGCCCCAGCTGGGAGCAATCCCGGTGCTGCTGAGCAATGAAGAGCTGCTGGCCTCTGATTTGCCATCAGCTCTCAGCGGGCGAGGCTTCCAGCTCCGGGCCCGTGTTCCTGGGGAAGGGCTGCCACTGACCAGTCAATGTGGCGGACTTCCCTGAAAAGAGACAATAGGGGGGGTTTTTGCTGGCTCTCCAGCTGCTGGGTGAGACCTCCATTGCCTAAATTCCACCCCACCTATTTTAACCGGGTAACATGACATTTCCTCCCACAGTCCAAAGATGTGCAGGTTAGGCGGATTGGCCATGCTAAATTGCCTCTCAGTGTCCAAAGATGTGTCAGTTAGATGGATTGGCTATGGTAAATTGTCCCTCGGTGTCCAAAGATGTGTCGGTTAGATGGATTGGCTATGGTAAATTGTCCCTCGATGTCCAAAGATGTGCAGATTATGGGTTAGATGGATTGGCCATGGGAAATTGCCCCTTAGTGTCCAAAGATGTGCAGGTTAGATGGATTGGCCATGGGAAAATGCCCCTTAATGTCCAAAGGTGTGTAGGTTAGGAGGATTGGCCACGCTAATTGCCCCTTAGTGTCCAAAGATGTGCAGGTTAGATGGATTGGCTATGGTAAATTGCCCCTTAGTGTCCAAAGATGTATGTGTAAGTTAGGTGGATTAGCCATGGGAAATGTGTGGGGGTTATGGGATAGGGTGGGGGAGAGGGCCTGGGTAAGATGCTTTGTCAGAGAGTCAGTGCAGACTCAATGGGCCGAATGGCTTCTTCTGCACCGTAGGGGTTCTATGATTCTATGACAATAAATGTTGCCAATGAGAGAATGAGTGGTTTACCTGTTATATTTATATCAACAAAGGAACATTGATTAGAAAACTACCTTAAAGTTGATTCTAACAAAGTTGATGCTGTAAAGACAAAACAACACATCACAGCTCAATAAAGCCCAGGATATAAGTCTGGCAATGTGATGACAAGGAGTTAGACTGAAAGTACATTTATAAACAGGCCTGTCATAATTTAAGATGGAGGAATCCTAGGATTTCATCGCTTCAGTCGCTAGGGACAAATGTAACATTGCAGTTTGCAGCAGTGAGAGATTAGTAGAGGTGAGGGCTGAAGATGCATACTTATTTTTCTGGAACTAGTTGAGAGCATGGCCTCTGGAAAATATAGATATTTGACATTTTGTTTATTGTAATTTGCACAGTTTTGTAAATCTATGTTTTCAAACAAAAACAAATCTACCCTGAAAGGATTATATTATATAAATATGACTTGCGGAGCCTTGCAGACTGCAACACAAATTTGAAGTCTTTAGAAGATTCAGTTCCTTTTACAATGCTTCATAAGCATTTGATACACCATGCTTATGAACTAAAATATTTACCACAGCCTTCCGTAATAATCTCAACCAATATATAAAGCACCATAGAAACCAGAATCAGGAGTAGGCCTTTCACCCCTTCGAGACTGCTCCACCATTTTGATCATGGCTGATCATCAAATTCATAGAATCATAGAATCCCTACAGTGCAGAAAGAGGCCATTTGGCCCATCGAGTCTGCACCGACCACAATCCCACCCAGGCCCTAACCCCATATCCACCCGCTAATCCCTCTAACCTATGCATCTCAGGACACTAAGGGGCAATTTTAGCATGGCCAATCAACCTAACCCGCACATCTTTGGGCTGTGGGAGGAAACCGGAGCACCCGGAGAAAACCCACGCAGACACGAGGAGAATGTGCAAATTCCGCACAGACAGTGACCCAAGCTGAGAATCGAACCTGGAGCTGTGAAGCAGCAGTGATAATCACTGTGCTACCGTGCCGCCCTATATTCTGATTCCCCCCCCCTTTCCCCCATATCCCTTGATCACTTTAGCCCCAAGCGCTATATTTAGTTTCTTCTTGAAATCACACAATGTTTTGACCTCAACTACTTTCTAAGGTAGTGAATTCCACACATTCACCACCCTCTGGGTGAAGAAATCTCTCCTCACCTCAGTCCTAAAAGGTTTACCCCTTATCCTCAAACTATGACCCCTAGTTCTGGATTCCCCTCATCATTGGGAACATTCTTTCTGAATCTACCCTGTCTAACCCTGTTAGAATTTTATAGGTTTCTATGAGATCCCTTCTCACTTTTCTGAACTCTAATGAATACAATCCTAACCAACTTAATCTCTCCTGCATAATGTAATGGCTGAATCGATACCACCCAATATAACTGGTGACTAGTGGGGTACTGCAGAGGTCTGTGCTAAGACCCCAACTGTTCACATTATATATTAATGATTTGAAAGAAGGAACTAAATTATCTCCAAATTTGCAGATGATACAAAGTTGGGTGGGAGGTTGAGCTGTGAGGAGGATGCAGAGATGCTTCAGCATGATTTGGACAAGCTAAGTGCGTGGGCATATGCATGGCAGATAAAGTCTAACGTGGATAAATGCGAGGTTATCCACTTTGGTCGCAAAAATAGGAAGTTAGATTATTATTTGAATGGAAGTGGATACCCAGCGAGACCTTGGTGTCCTCGTGCATCAGATGCTGAAAATAAGCGCACAGGTACAGCAGGCAGAGAAGAGGGCAAGTGGTATGTTGGCCTGCACAGCAATAGAATTTGAGCACAAGGATAGGGATGTTTTGCTGCAATTGTATAGGGCATTGGTGAGGCCACACCTGGAGTATTGTGTGCACTTTTGGTGTCCTGATCTGAGGAAGGATGTCCTTGCTATAGAGGGAGTGCAGTAAAGGTTTACCAGGCTGATTCTTGGGATGGCAGGTCTGTCATAAGTCGGTTAGGATTGTATTCATTGCAGTTTAGAAGAGTGAGAGGGGATCTCATAGAAACTTATAAAATTCTAATAGGGTTAGACAGGGTAGATTCAAAAAGAATCATTTTGATTGGCTCCAATGGGAGAGATAAGCAACAGGCAGGCGAAGTGAATATTACCGGCTCAACACTGGCACCCAAAGTCAAAGAGCCCCTCCTGGAATCATAGAAATCATAGAAACCCTACAGTGCAGAAGGAGGCCATTCGGCCCATCGAGTCTGCACCGACCACAATCCCACCCAGGCCCTACCCCCACATATTTACCCACTAATCCCTCTAACCTACGCATCCCAGGACTTTAAGGGGCAATTTTTAACCTGGCCAATCAACCTAACCCGCACATCTTTGGATTCCAATCACCAAAAATAGTCTACCACAATGGTAGTTGGAACAAGTCCACAGAGGAAGGAGCACAGAAATTAAAATCGTGGTGCTGGTGGGATCTGATTTTTCAGGGAAAATATGAACAGAGCAGGTATTTGGTGGGATTTTCCAGCTGCTCTCATCCCAAGACCAAAAATCCTGAACGAGGTGAACGGACCTTTGCATAGTCCAGTCCTGCCCGTTACATTTGCCATGGCGGGCAGGACATGAAAATTCTGCCTTACATGTTCATGTAGAATCAGAGTGTTTTAGAATCCCTCTAGTGCAGAAGGAGGCCATTTGGCCCATCAAGTCTGCACTGACCATGATCCCACCCAGGCCCTATCCCCATAACCCCATACATTTATCCCAGCTAGTCCCCTGACAATAAGGGGCAATTTAGCATGGCCAATCCACCTAACCCGCACATCTTTGGACTGTGGGAGGAAACCGGAGCAACTGGAGGAAACTCACGCAGACACGGGGAGAATGTACAAACTTCACACAGCCAGTGACCCAAGCTGGGAATCGAACCCGGTTCCCTGGCACTGTGAGACAGCAGTGCTAACCACTGTGCCCACCATGCCTCACGGTGCCAGGGACCTGTGTTCACTTATAGCATAAAAAGAGGCCCTTCGGCCCATCAAGTACCTATCTATGCTAATCCCACTTTCCAGCACTTAGTCCATAGCCTTGTATGCTATGGCATTTCAAGTGCTCAGCTAAATGCTTCTGTAAGGGTTCCCATCTCTACCACCCTTTCAGGCAGTGAGTTACAGGTTTCCACTACACTCTGGGTGAAAATGTGTGGATGGTTGGCGAGCAAAAACTTCACAAACCACCAGATTGGTGTGGGGATGAGGTAATTTCTCAAACCTAATTGACACTTAATTGTTCATTTAATTAAGGTGGGTGTGTTGCCAATTTAGCACCTGGACACCACCCCCCCCCACCCCTGTAATATGGGGGTGAGCTCAGGGATATGATGGAAGGCGGTGTTTTGCGTGCCCACCCCAATTTACATTCCCTTTGCTATTTTACATGGTTCCCCTCCCCACCGGGGAGGGGGGCAGGTAAAATTCATTCCAGAGAGTTCCTCATTGACCTCTCCTAAGTAATTAGGTCAAACAGGGGAGGCTGTGGCGCAGTGATAATAGAACATAGAACATAGAACATAGAACATTACAGCGCAGTACAGGCCCTTCGGCCCTCGATGTTGCGCCGACCAGTGAAACCAATCTAAATATCACTGGACTAGTAATTTAGAGACCCAGGGTAATGCTCTGGGGACCCAGGTTCAATTCCCACCATGGCAGGTGGTGAAATTTGAATATAATGTAAAAAGAAAATCTGGAAGTAAAAGTCTAATGATGGCCATGAAACCATTGTCATTTGTCGTAAAAACCCATCTGGTTCACTCATGTCTTTTAGGGAAGGAAATCTGCCATCCTTACCTGGTCTGGCCTCCATGTCACTCCAGAGCAACAGCAATTCTTAACTCAGGGATGGGCAATAAATGCCAGCCCTGCGATGCCCACATCACATGAACGAATAAAAAAAACTGCCTGGCCCCTGTCCAATACCCAAGATGTTTTGGCATATGTTTATCTTCAAGCTTCATAGAATCATAGAAATCATAGAAACCCTACAGTACAGAAAGAGGCCATTCGGCCCATTGAGTCTGCACCGACCAAAATTCCACCCAGGCCCTACCCCCATATCCCTACATATTTACCCACTAATCCTTCTAATCTACGCATCCCAGGACACGAAGGGGCAATTTTAGCATGGCCAATCAACCTAACCCGCACATCTTTGGACTGTGGGAGGAAACCGGAACACCCGGAGGAAACCCACGCAGACACGAGGAGAATGTGCAAACTCCACACAGACAGTGACCCAAGCCGAGAATCGAACCCAGGTCCCTGGAGCTGTGAAGCAGTAGTGCTAACCCACTGTGCTACCGTGCCGCCCTGTTGCCTTCTTGAGGGAGCATTTCATCTTCACAGTCTCTTCTGAAATCCTGATCCCGGGTTTGATCATAGAGGTTTACAGCTTGGAAACAGGCCCTTCAACCCAACTTGTCCATGCCGCCATTTTTTTTAACCACTAAGCTAGTCCCAGTTGCCCGCGTTTGGCCCATCTTACTCAAGTAACTGTCTAAATGCTTTTTAAAAGACAAAATTGTACCTGCCTCTACTACTGCCTCTGGCAGCTCGTTCCAAACGCTCATCACCCTCTGTGTGAAAAAAATGTCCCTCTGGATCCTTTCTGTATCTCTCCCCTCTCACATTAAACCTATGCCCTCTAGTTTAAGACTCCCCTACCTTTGGGAAAAGATGTTGACTGTCTCGCTGATCTATGCCCCTCATTATTTTGTAGACCTCTATAAAATCACCAGATCATTTTCTGAGATAAGCAAAACTCGCCATCTGGAGATCCGATTTAATTCCCTCTGTCCTCAGCTTCCATGGGTGATCCCTTGCTGCGACCTATTTGAATATGTAACAGATTAATAGTGACATCCTGCTGCCCATTGCTCTAACAGCAACATTAACTCCTGAAATTAGCTAACATTACCATGAAATAGCAAAGATCTGTGGCAAGAACACATTCACCATTAATATCACAAATAGTCATTTCTGACATATATTCCTGACATCAGTTATTGATATTATATGCGAGCGAAGAACGGAATTATGACATAAATCTTTCAAAATGGCAAGATATTAAAAAATACTTTTAACCAAGTCCATCCATAGCAAAAAGACAGATGTTGTTAATACAGAAAAGTTGAAAGGACACCTATAAATAGATAAGTCGTCCGTTTGATCCAGTATCTATTAGAAAAAAATAAATTTCAACTTAATTTATTATTTCACGAGAAAATGAGCTCCTCTCGCAGATCAGGTTAAGGATTGAGTTCTTACAGGAATAAATGCAGAGTGAGAATTCAGAACAAATAAAATATGGGATTGGCTTGATTCTTTCGAAGGGATTGCACAGAAACAGGAGATCACACGAGGCCACATGTTGTTTAATGAGGCTACCTGTGAATATATAAATTTATTATGAGTAGAGAAGGGATTCAATGATGAGGTATATGACTAAAAGATTCGTTTTGAATAACGTAATTTTAACTTCTCTCCCTGCCCCTTTCCTACTTACCCTGGGATATTAAAATTCTCACCAATTCTTGCTGGGATAAGGGGATGTAAATTTTTCAATGTTAAGATGGGGAGTTGGGAGGGGGGCACTGCTGCCTCACAGCACCAGGGACCCAGGTTCTGGCTTGGGTCACTGTCTGTGTGGAGTCTGTACGTTCTCCTCGTGCCTGGGGGGGTTTCCTCCAAGTGCTCCGGTTTCCTCCCACAGTCCGAAAGACTTTAAGATTTATTTGTTCGTGTCGCAAGTAGGCTTACGTTAACACCGCAATGAAGTTACTGTGAAAATCCCCTCGTCGCTGCACTCCGACGCCTGTTCGGGTACACCGAGGGAGAATGTAGCATGGCCAATGCACCTAACCAGCTCGTCTTTCGAATTGTGGGAGGAAACTGGAGCACCCGGAGGAAGCCCACGCAGACATGGAGAGAATGTGCAGACCCAAGCCGGGAATCGAACCCAAGTCCTGGCGCTGTGAGGCAGCAGTGCTAACCACTGTGCCACCCTGCCGCCGCCGCCCCCCACCCCCCTCAAAACCCCAACCATTCCAGCTCCCCATGTTAACATTGAAAAACCTGCATCCCCTAACCCAACAAGAATTGGGAAGAATTTTAATATTTCAGTACAAGCAGGAAAGGGGCAGGAAGAGAAGATAAAATTCTGAAGCCCAGCCACTATCCACTTCACCCCGTCCAGTTCCAGTTTTAAACAAAAATCTTTTGGGGGAACTATCATTCCTTTTGTCATTGAACGCCTCCTGCCTTACCACCTGTCAACCAGCCTGCCTGCCTTTCAATCTGGATGGCTGGCAGCCAAGACTCAGAGTTAAACTATTCAAATTTGTTAAATTCAGCAGCGTCTCCAGGAATGACATATTTCCGGGTATCCCAGCCACTAAACCCCCTCCCTACCTCTCTGAACATATTGGGACCATATGTTCATTAAAACACTGGGATAAGGAAACCAGATTGAGTAACACAATGCCAGAGACCCAGCATTATCGGTAACCTTATCTCCTCTGCCTCTCCCTATCCTGCAGAAACCTGCAATTGCCGGGCATCACGGTGGCACAGTGGTTAGCACTGCTGCCTCACAGCGCCAGGGACCCGGGTTCAATTCCGATCTCGGGTCACTGACTGTGTGGAGTCTGCACGTTCTCCCCATGTCTGCATGGGTTTCCTCCGGGTGCTCCGGTTTCCTCCCACAGCCCAAAGATGTGCGGGTTAGGTTGAATGGCCAGGATAAATTGACCCTAGTGTCAGGCAATTAGCAGAATAAATATGTTACGGGAATAGGGTCTGGGTGGGATTGTTGTCAGTGGAGACTCGCTGGGCCAAATGGCCTCCTTCTGCACTGTAGGGATTCTATGATTCTATTCAATTAAAGTTTAAAATTTATTTATCAGTGTCACAGTAGGCTTACATTAACACTGCAATGAAGTTACTGTGAAAACCCCCGAGTCGCCACAGTCCAGCACCTGTTCGGGCACACCGAGGGAGAGTTTAGCATGGCCAATGCACCTGACCAGCACATCTTTCGGACTGTGGGAGGAAACCGGAGCACCCGGAGGAAATCCATGATGAGCGAGAGCCAAAAATCTTTGACAAAATGTCTGTTTTCAGCAATACACAATCTGGTTCCACCCAAGGCTTAATCCATTAGGCAAAGGACCAGTTAGTGGACTAATACTCAAACACAGATGAAACAAACCATTGCATTGAGATAGCACACCAGATAGCTACTTGATCAGGACTCCTGTGAATGGGCGACACAGAGGCACAGTGATTAGCACTGCTGCCTCACAGTGCCAGGGACCCGGATTCAATTCCGGCCTCGGGTCCTGTCTGTGTAGAGTTTGCATGTTCTCCCCGAGTCTGCGTGTTCCCTCTGGGTGCTCCTATTTCCTCCCACGGTTCGAAAGATGTGCAGGTTAAGTGGATTGGCCATGATAAATTATCCCTTCGTGTCAGTGGGATGCAGGGTAAATAAATGGGGTTTGGGGATAGGGCCTGAGTGGAAGTGTTGTCAATGCAGGCTCGATGGGCCGAATGGCCTCTTTCTGCATTGTAGAGATTCTATGATTGCTAATGATAGGATTAAAAATGGCAGGAATTGATCCAGCATGACCCTATATACACACAATCAAACCACTTGCTATGGCTCACAAATTAGGCTGGCAAATAAAGAATTGGTCACTAGGTGCTTTTTTTCATCAAAGAACAAAAAACAAAGAAAAGTGCAGCACAGGAACAGCCCTTCGGCCCTCCAAGCCCGTGCCGACCATGGTGCCCTAACTAAACTAAGTTGGATCTTTACAGCTCTCCTCCCTCTTCTGTTCTCTTCAGAACCAACGTTTCACCATGTATCCACGACCACCAACCTCTGCCTCCGCACAGCAGGAAGGGGAATCCTATCGTTGCTGAGAGTTGTGAATACATTCTTCCAATCACAACTGAGAAATGCCAGACAGATGCCGAACACATCTGTCCTCGTTCACGGCTGGGATTCTCTGGTGAATGGAGTTTTGGCTGGAACTCTAAATTCTCCGTTCTCATTTGCAGCAGGGCGAAATCAGAGAATCCTGGCCAGAAACAGTTTGGTATGACTCCTGCTCTGCCCAAGACCGCAAGGAACTACAAAAGGTCATGAATGTAGCCCAATCCATCACGCATGCCACCCCTCCATCCATTGACTCTGTCTACACTTCCCGCTGCCTCGGCAAAGCAGCCAGCATAATTAAGGACCCCACGCACCCCGGACATTCTCTTTTCCACCTTCTTCCATCGGGAAAAAGATACAAAAGTCTGAGATCACGCACTATCTGACTCAAGAACGGCTTCTTCCCTGCTGCCGTCAGACTTTTGAATGGAGTTACCTTGTATTAAGTTGATCTTTCTCCACACCCTCGCTATGACAGTAACACTACATTCTGCACTCTCTCGTTTCCTTCTCTGTGAACAGTTGTTTTGTCTGTATAGCGCGCAAGAAACAATACTTTTCACGGTAAATACTTGTGACAAGAATAAATCAAATCAAAAGTCAAATCAAATTTTAAAAAAACATTTAAACCCCAAGTTTTCACAGCAAAGTACAGAGAAGAACTGACATTTTATTACTTTCAAAAGGGCCTGACAATTAATTGTGATGTATTGGCTACATGTCAAATTTTTAAAAATTTATCCTTTCACGGGATAGATGAGCATCATTGGCAAGACCAACACTTGTTCCCCATCCCTAATTGTCCTTGAAATGGCTTGCTAGGACAATTATAAGCCAACCACATTACTGCGAATCTGGAGTGATATATAGGCCGGATTCCTTTCCCTGAAGGGCATTAGTGAATCGGATGGGATTTTACAAAAAAAAAAGTAGTTTCATAGTCGCCATAGAATCATAGAATCCCTACAGCGCAGAAGGAAACCATCAAGCCTGCACCGACAACAATCCCACCCAGCCCTATCCCCGTAACCCCTTGTATTAACCCTGTAAATCCCCCAGACACTAAGGGGTAATTTAGCATGGCCAATCTACCTAACTTGCACGTCTTCAGACTGTGGGAGGAAATCGGAGCACCCAGAGGAAACCCGTCCGGACATGGGGAGAATGTGCAAACACCACGCTATGAGCTACTGTGGATGTGTGAGGATGGCGCAAGAGAGTCAAGAGGGAGACACTCCTGCGTCTGTCCGGGTACACTGAGGGAGAATTTAGCATGGCCAATGCACCTAACCAGCACGTCTTTCGGACTGTGGGAGGAAACCCGAACAACCGGAGGAAACACACGCAGATATGGGGAGAACGTGCAGACTCCACACAGACAGTGACCCAAGCCAGGAATCGAACCCATGTCCCTGGCGCTGTGAGGCAGCAGTGCTAACCACTGTGCTACCGTGCCGCTATCACTGAGCCTAGCTTTCAATTGCAGACTGTATTAATTGAATTCAGAATCCACCAGCTGCTATGGTGAGATTGGAACCCCATGTCCTCAAGAGCATTAGCTCGGTGGATCATTAATCCAGTGACGTTGCCACCACTCCACCATCTCCTCGACGCACACTCTGCTCCCTAAATTAAGCTGCTGAACTATGCAGAAAAGTAAAGATTCTGAGTATCTGGAAAAGAGACTGTCGTTGCAGCGTGACATCAGGATTTTCTGCAATAAAATAAGAAAGCAGCAAAGTTGTCCGTATCAGTTATTAACAGAACCAATTCACACTGGGTGCAGTGGAGCAAGTGAACAAATTCTGATCTTCACCCAGTCGGAATGGGTAAGGTAATGTGAGTGTTCAATTCATTAGAAACAATTGGAGAGGGAAGGTTTATTGTCGGCATGCAATTTGCACCCATAACTTTGAGAAGTGTGCAGAAACAGTGCCATTATTGCAATGCATGCCACTCTCCCTACACTATACATGGGGTAGCACAGTGGTTAGCATTGCTGCCTCACAGCGCCAGGGACCTGGGTTCGATTCCTGGCTTGGGTCACTGTCTCTGTGGAGTCTGCACATTCTCCCCATATCTACGTGTGTTTCCTCCGGTTGCTCTGGTTTCCTCCCAGTCCGAAAGACGTGCTGGTTAGGTGCATTGGCCATGCTGAATTCTCCCAAACCGGACAGGCACCGGAGTGTCTCTCTCTTGCGCCATCTTCACACATCCATTGTCGCTCATCTACAACTGCTCTGTGTCGTCCCTCATCCGAGGTGGATCCCTCTTTCTGCTTCCCTCCACTTTCCTCTCTAGAAAAGTTCAAGTTTATTTATTAGTGTCACAGAGCGGTTGTAGATGAGCTACAGTGGGTGTGTGAGGATGGCGCAAGAGAGACGAACATGGCGTATCTTGACAGTAGATCACTTGGTAGGAGTTCTTCCAGCAGCAGCATTCAGAACGGATTCGGTTTGGCCACCGATCTGGAGTCCAAACAAGTGCTCAAAGAGGTTGCACTGCAACCAAGATTGTGACATGCACAGTAACCCTGCACTGCACAGTGGCCCGCACTGGCAGCGCTATGCTGCCAGCCTCTCCAGCAGGAATAGACCCCACCCCTTGATTTTCGGCGTGAATCACGCTCGGGTTAAGAAGAACAAACAAAGAACAAAGAACAATACAGCACAGGAACAGGCCCTTCGGCCCTCCAAGCCTGTGCCGCTCCCTGGTCCAAACTAGACCATTCTTTTGTATCCCTCCATTCCCACTCCATTCATGTGGCTATCTAGATAAGTCTTAAACGTTCCTAGTGTGTCCGCCTCCACCACCTTGCCCGGCAGCGCATTCCAGGCCCCCACCACCCTCTGTGTAAAATACGTCCTTCTGATATCCGTGTTAAACCTTCCCCCCTCCTCACCTTGAACCTATGACCCCTCGTGAACGTCACCACCGACCTGGGAAAAAGCTTCCCACCGTTCACCCTATCTATGCCTTTCATAATTTTATACACCTCTATTAGGCCACCCCTCATCCTCCGTCTTTCCAGTGAGAACAATCCCAGTTTACCCAATCTCTCCTCATAACTAAGCCCTTCCATACCAGGCAACATCCTGGTAAACCTCCTCTGCACTCTCTCTAAAGCCTCCACGTCCTTCTGGTAGTGTGGCGACCAGAACTAGGCGCAGTATTCCAAATGCGGCCGAACCAACGTTCTATACAACTGCAACATCAGACCCCAACTTTTATACTCTATGCCCCGTCCTATAAAGGCAAGCACACCATATGCCTTCTTCACTACCTTCTCCACCTAAGACGTCACCTTCAAGGATCTGTGGACTTGCACACCCAGGTCCCTCTGCGTATCTACACCCTTTATGGTTCTGCCATTTATCGTATAGCTCCCCCCTACGTTAGTTCTACCAAAATGCATCACTTCGCATTTATCTGGATTGAACTCCATCTGCCATTTCTTTGCCCAAATTTCCAGCCTATCTATATCCTTCTGTAGCCTCTGACAATGTTCCTCACTATCTGCAAGTCCAGCCATTTTCGTGTCGTCCGCAAACTTACTGATCACCCCAGTTACACCTTCTTCCAGATCGTTTATATCAATCACAAACAGCAGAGGTCCCAATACAGAGCCCTGCGGAACACCACTAGTCACAGGCATCCAGCCGGAAAAAGACCCTTCCACTCCCACCCTCTGTCTTCTCTGTGATGCACAGATTGTGGGAGATTCATTTTGAAAATCCTGCTGAAAAAACCAGCGGGATTTACTTCATTTTTTACCCAAATTCAACACTTAGAATTTTTTTGGGAGAATCCCACCCATTGTTTCTTGCGCGCTATACAGACAAAGCATACCATACATAGAGAAAGAAAGGAGAGAGTGCAGAATGTAGTGTTACAGCCAAAGCTAGGGTGTTGAAAAAGATCAACTTAATATGAGGTAGGTCCATTCAAAAGCCTGACGGCAGCAGGGAAGAAGCTGTTCTTGAGTCGGTTGGTACGTTAGATTTTTGTATCTTTTTCCTGACGGAAGAAGGTGGAAGAGAGAATGTCCAGGGTGCGTGGGGTGGCTATTTTTCTCAGGCAGCGGGAAGTGTAGACAGAGTCAATGGATGAGAGGCTGGTTTGCGAGATGGACTGGGCTTTGTTCACGACCCTTTGGGGTTATGGGGAGCAGGCGGGTAAGTGGAACTGATTCGCTGGGCGAGGATCTGGCAGATGGAATATAACGTTAGCAAATGTGAGGTTATCCACTTTGGAAGAAATAATAGTAAATTGGAATATTACTTAAATGGAGAAAAATTACATCGTGCGACTGTGCAGAGGGACCTGGGGGTCCTTGTGCACGAATCGCAAAAACTCAGTCTGCAGGTGCAGCAGGTGATCAAGAAGGCGAATGGAATGTTGGCCTTTATCGCGAGGGGGATAGAATATAAAAGCAGGGAGGTCTTGCTGCAACTGTACAGGGCACTGGTGAGGCCGCAACTGGAGTACTGTGTGCAGTTTTGGTCCCCTTATTTGCGAAAGGATATATTGGCCTTGGAGGGAGTGCAGAGAAGGTTCACCAGGTTGATACCGGAGATGAGGGGTGTTGCTTATGAGGAGAGATTAAACAGATTGGGTCTGTACTCGTTGGAGTTTAGAGGGATGAGGGGTGATCTTATAGAGACATATAAGATAATGAAGGGGCTGGATAGGGTAGAGGTGGAGAGATTCTTTCCACGTAGAAGGGAAACCAGAACTAGAGGGCACAGCCTCAAAATAAGGGGGGGCCGGCTCAGAACAGAGTTGAGGGGGAAGTTCTTCTCTCAGAGGGTAGTGAATCTCTGGAATTCTCTGCCCATTGAAGTGGTGGAGGCTTCCTCGTTGAATATGTTTAAATCACGGGTAGATAGTTTTTTGATCGATAAGGGAATTAGGGGTTATGGGGAGCAGGCGGGTAAGTGGAACTGATTCGCTTCAGATCAGCCATGATCTTGTTGAATGGCAGGGCACGCTCGAAGGGCCAGATGGCCTACTCCTGCTCCTTTTTCTTATGCTCTTATGTTCTTATGTTCTTTGTAGTTTCTTGCCGTCTTGGACAGAGCAGGAGCCATACCAAGCTGTGATACAACCAGAAAGAATGCTTTCTATAATGCACCAGTAACAGTTGGTGAGAGTACTCAGACAAGTATAAGCAACTGAAGAAACTAAAAATTTTGAAATGTTTGAGGGTTTGTTTTCATGCAAGTTTCACCTTGTTTTCCCCCATCCCTCCCGATGCATCACGGTTTCATATTCGCAACTGCCGCAATGTTGTGTGAACACCCCTGATGACTGCGATGGATTTGGCCTGTAAGGTTCATTCTTTAACCTGAAAATAAAAGTGTTGGAAAAGAAAGGGAGTTTAAATATGGCTTTAATGCACCATTCGAATCGAAAGGGCTGCATTCAAAGCAATTACCTTGCTTTATCTTTTGGATGCTAATCAACCTTCCGTGACTTTCAAGCGCTTTATTAGATTCCCAGCATTTGCAATTTTCCTTTTCATTTCATCCTGGAACCCTCACACTTTAAAAGTCAGATTTCACCCTCTTGGAAAAAAAGAAAGACTTCACATTTATTTTGTGCTTTTTGCGGTATCACACAGCACTTTACAGCCAATGAAGTATTTTGGAAGTGTTATCACTGTTGTTCTGTGGAAAACACGCAGCCAATTTACACACAAAAAGCTCCTACAATGTGATAATGACTAGATAATCTGTTTTCGTGATGTTGATTGAGAGATAAATATTGGCTGGAACACCAGGGATAGCTCCCCATACGCTTCTTCCAACCTGTACCGGGGGGAGGGGGGACCTTTTACAGCCACGAAAACTGGCTTTGGGATTTTGCTTTAAAATCTCATCCAAATAAAAACAGCACCTACAAATGTGCAGCACTCCCCCAGCACTGCATTGGAGCGTCAACCTTGATTTTTCTGTTCAACTCGTGGAGTGGGACTGGAACTCAGAACTTTGTGATTCAGGGACAAAGGTACTACCCACTGAGCCCTGACTGATACTTCTGAAGTGAATCAAATATCATACGCTCAAAGAAACATCTGCTTTCACCGCAAGATATGCACATTGGGGAAGCACTGCAACTCGAGAAAGCACTTCATAGAATCCCTACAGTACGGACGGAGGCCTTTCGGCCCATCGAGTCTGTACCGACCACAATCCTACTCAGGCCCTATTCCCATAACTCCACACATTTACCCTGCTAATCAATCAATCGGCACATCTTTGGACTGTGGGAGGAAACCGGAGCACCAGGAGTAAAACCCATGTAGACATGGGGAAAACATGCAAACTCCACACAGACAGTGACTGGTCGGAATTGAACCTGGGTGCCTGGCGCTATGAGGCAGCAGTGCTAACCACTGTGCCACGGTGCCGCCCCACTTCAAGTTGAGAGACAAGCCTAAACTAATTAAAGATTGCACTTGTGAATTAGTTGATTATATTTTGTTACTTCCTGCACGGCAAGCTGTCTCATTGGGTTGACCATACTGTTCATTGTTAAGACCCAGACAAGAAACTCCAAGGTGTTTCAAGAAGATAGCCTAGACCCTAGGATTTAACTTCAAATTTGGCATGGCTGAGCATAAGGTGTTTAACCCCAGGTATGATTCAAGTGACCCACTAGGGAGCCTTTATCCAACAAAGTTTATTTAGAACATAGAACATAGAACAGTACATAGAACAGTTCAGCACAGTACAGGCCCTTTGGCCCTCGATGTTGTGCCGAGCTTTGTCCAAAACCAAGATCAAGCTATCCCACTCCCTATCATTCTAGTGTGCTCCATGTGCCTATCCAATAACCGCTTGAAAGTTCCTAAAGTGTCCGACTCCACTATCACAGCAGGCAGTCCATTCCACACCCCAACCACTCTCTGAGGAAAGAACCTACCTCGGACATCCCTCCTATATCTCCCACCATGATAAATAGATATCTCCCACCATGAAAATAGATAAATCCCCTGGTCCGGATGGGATTTATCCAAGGATTCTCTGGGAGGCAAGAGAAGTGATTGCAGAGCCTCTGGCTCTGATCTTCAGGTCGTCGTTGGCCTCTGGTATAGTACCAGAAGATTGGAGGTTAGCGAATGTTGTCCCATTGTTTAAGAAGGGGAACAGAGACTTCCCCGGGAATTATAGACCGGTGAGTCTCACTTCTGTTGTCGGCAAGATGTTGGAAAAAATTATAAGGGATAGGATTTATAGTTATTTGGAGAGTAATGAATTGATAGGTGATAGTCAGCATGGTTTTGTGGCAGGTAGGTCGTGCCTTACTAACCTTATTGAGTTTTTTGAGAAAGTGACCAAGGAGGTGGATGGGGGCAAGGCAGTGGACGTGGTATATATGGATTTTAGTAAGGCGTTTGATAAGGTTCACCATGGTAGGCTTCTGCAGAAAATGCAGATGTATGGGATTGGGGGTGATCTAGGAAATTGGATCAGGAATTGGCTAGCGGATAGGAAACAGAGGGTGGTGGTTGATAGTAAATATTCATCATGGAGTGCGGTTACAAGTGGTGTACCTCAGGGATCTGTTTTGGGGCCACTGCTGTTTGTAATATTTATTAATGATCTGGATGAGGGTATAGTTGGGTGGATTAGCAAATTTGCTGATGACACCAAAGTCGGTGGTGTGGTAGACAGTGAGGAAGGGTGTCGTAGTTTGCAGGAAGACTTAGACAGGTTGCAAAGTTGGGCCGAGAGGTGGCGGATGGAGTTTAATGCGGAGAAGTGTGAGGTAATTCACTTTGGTAGGAATAACAGATGTGTTGAGTATAGGGCTAACGGGAGGACTTTGAATAGTGTGGAGGAGCAGAGGGATCTAGGTGTATGTGTGCATAGATCCCTGAAAGTTGGGAATCAAGTAGATAAGGTTGTTAAGAAGGCATATGGTGTCTTGGCGTTTATTGGTAGGGGGATTGAATTTAGGAGTCGTAGCGTTATGTTGCAACTGTACACAACTCTGGTGCGGCCGCACTTGGAGTACTGTGTGCAGTTCTGGTCCCCACATTACAGGAAGGATGTGGAGGCTTTGGAGAGGGTGCAGAGGAGGTTTACCAGGATGTTGCCTGGTATGGAGGGGAGATCCTATGAGGAGAGGCTGAGGGATTTGGGATTGTTTTCGCTGGAAAGGCGGCGGCTAAGAGGGGATCTTATTGAAACATATAAGATGATTAGAGGTTTAGATAGGGTGGATAGTGATAGCCTTTTTCCTCTGATGGAGAAATCCAGCACGAGGGGGCATGGCTTTAAATTGAGGGGGGGTAGTTATAGAACGGATGTCAGGGGTAGGTTCTTTACCCAGAGGGTGGTGAGGGATTGGAATGCCCTGCCAGCATCAGTTGTAAATGCACCTAGTTTGGGGGCGTTTAAGAGATCCGTAGATAGGTTCATGGACGAAAAGAAATTGGTTTAGGTTGGAGGGTCACAGTTTTTTTTTTTAACTGGTCGGTGCAACATCGTGGGCCGAAGGGCCTGTTCTGCGCTGTAATGTTCTATGTTCTATGTTCTATGTTCTAACTATATAGTTATGCCCCCTAGTAACAGCTACATCCACCCGAGGAAATAGTCTCTGCACACCCACTCTATCTCTCCCCCCTCATCATCTTATAAACCTCTATTAAGTCGCCTCTCATCCTCCTCCGCTCTCAAGAGAAAAGCCCTAGCTCCCTCAACCTTTCCTCATAAGACCTACCCTCCAAACCAGGCAGCATCCTGGTAAATCTCCTCTGCTCTCTCTCCAATGCTTCCACATTTAAGAACACAGTTAACATATTAAAGGAAAAATTAGCATAACTTTTACCAATTACAAGAATCAACCATGATATAGTACAAACCTTAACAGCTAACAATGTTGTTCCAAGTCAAACAACACCCAACAAACATACACCTCTTTCTAGACGTGGCATGAAAAAAAACAAGTACGCTCATGTGGTACTGGATTTTGCAGCTTTTTCACACCAGCTTTGAATTAGTCCTTTGAATGTTGGACTAAAACGCTGAGGCTTCCCAGTCCTGGAACTTACAGCACACCCCGAGAGAGAGAGAGAGAGAGACAGGGACACTGCCTGCCTCCACCAGCTTCTTGCTAGCAATTCACAGACAGCAAAATTTCCAACTCCAGAGAGAGGGGAAAACAAGAGACACTGCTTTCTGTCTGCAGTCCAAACAGCATCCGAGAAAAATGAAACCAAAACCGTGGACTTTTTTGTGGAAAAAAAAACTATCCCCAGGCGGCACCTGACCTGTCAGTCGTGCTCCACCCAATAATTCCAAAAGGATCAAAAAACCCCAGAACACTGCATTAGTCCAGATCAAAAATAAACACGAAGCCCATTCATTATATTGCTTCAGCAACAATTAGAGAACACCAGCTACAGACATTCAGGTGGTGGAAGCAGATTCGATAACAATGTTTAAAAGACACCTGGATAGATATATGAATGGGCAGGGAATAGAGGGATATGGACCACATAGAGACAAAAAAAATTAGATTAGAAAGGCATCTGTGTCGACACAGACTTGGTGGGCCGAAGGGTCTATTCCTGTGCTGTACTGTTCTTTGTTTTTTATTATGGCAACAATACCAGGGCCTGTTTGGAAAAGCCTGCAGGAAAACATGGTTAAGATACATTTCTTAAAGGCCCAGTATCATCGCATTATCCTAATGGCTCCAAGAGGATAAATGAACAACTATTTTTCACGTGAACAGGTGTCAGGCTCCCTTTCTGTATCATGACCATATAAGAAGCAGGAAGCTATGGTAAACAGCTAGATAGGGTAAATTTTAGCCAGAAGCCGATAAACAACTTTAGGAATGGTCAGGTTGACCACTCCGTGTACCTTGGTGATACTTAAATGAGAATGATTGTAAATTTTAACCATTTCTGAACCAATTAATGATTAGATTTTCTTTCCACTGATTTTTGCTGAATCCACAGCCAGATTATTGCTAACCACCCTCTGGTAATGTATGAGACCAGTCAACGGCGGCAACAACACCAACGTGTAGTTATACAGGGCTCTTGTCTCAGTGAAAATCCCAAGGCACTTCACAGGGGCGTTATCAAATAAAATCTGACGTTCGAGGAGATATCAGGATGGACAACTTGGTGAAACATTTTGGGCAGGATTTTCTGTCAGCGCTCACCCAAGACTGGAAAATCCCACCCGAGGTCAATGGGTCTATTAAAAATCTGTCTAACTCCGCATTTAATAAATTCAATCACCCAGATCATATTGAAACAAAAACCTGACGGGACTGAAATGGAAGGGTTCTGTCCCGCCCTACGATTCCTGTGGCAGGCAGGACGGGAAAATTCCACCCCTAGATTTCAAGGAGCGCATAATAAAGGAAGAAAACAAAGCAGAGAGATTCACAAAGGGAATTCCACAGCCTAAAGTCTTGGCAGCTGAAGGCACGGCCATTAAAATTGAGGATTAGAGGAGTGTAGAAATCTAGGAGGGTTGCAGATGGGAGGTGATGATAGAGGTAAGGATAAGCAAGGCCGCGGGAGATTTGCAAACAAGGATGGGCATTTTCAAATCAGGGCATTGCTTCAATGGGGGCTGATACAGGTCAGTGAGCACTGGGGTGATGGATGAACAAGATTTGGTAAGAGTTAGCACAAGGGCAGCAGAGTTTTGGATGACTGCACGTTTATGAAGGGCATAACATGGGAGACCAGCCAGAGGTATGTTAGAATAGTCAAGTGTCGAGTAAGCAAGGTTATGGACAAGAGTTTGAGGAGAAGATGAGCTGAGGCAGGGGCAGCACCGGGGGAATATTCTGAAAAAATAGGTGATCTGAGTGATGTTGCGGTTTGTGGTTAGAGGCTCCTCCGGGAGGGCAATGTGACACCAAGATTGCAAACTGCCTCTATCAGCGTCAGATACTAGGATGACAGCAGGAATGCCAGGACAACTGAGGGAACCACCACAAAACATAATCCCATCTTTACCAAAGATCAATAAAAGTACTTCTGCTTACAGAGCTTTTCATCACATGATATCCCAAAACATTTCACATCTCATAAATTACTGTCTGGAGTTTGTTGCTATGTTGTCAAATGCGGCAGACAATCTGCAAATAGCAAAGGGGCTGATCAGGTGAATAACTTATTAAACTGATTATGGCTAGAAGAGGAACCTTGAACTTATTACCATGGGAAGACCTTATTCTTGATTATATCCTTTGGTTTCACATTGTTTCAATCTCCTGTGATGCAGTGAGTAGGCTTGAACCCTCAGCTCTCTGACTCAAAGCCAAGAGTGCAACACACCAAGACAAGCTGACGCACATCTTCATCCTTCCCCCTACCCCTTCAGGTACCATGTCCTAAGAGGGCATTGGTGACCGTAGACCTTCATTGGATTGGTTCATGATTATGCTTGGTAAAGTACTGCAGGGGTTCGCCTGCAGTATAGCTGACCAGGAAACTCTCCCAATCTTTCTGCCTGCCATCAGATGTATTCGAAGGATTTACAGTCTGATAATCAACCTGTTTGGCCATGTTACGCATGCATTCCATGGCCATTAGGTTCTGAAGTGGGACTTGAAACCAGACTTCTGACCCAGAGGTAGGGACACCACCCACTGCACCACAAGATCTCCCACTTGCACACTTACCTGCAGATAACATGGGCAGTAAGTTGGAACAGTGGTTAGCATTGATGCCTCACAGCGTCAGAGACCCAGGTTCAATTCCAGCCTTGGATGACGGTGTGTGTGTGGAGTTTGCACATTCTCCCCACATCTGTGTAGGTTTCCTGCGTGGGTTTGAATCGTTGACTGGTTTGAAGAAGGAGATAGATATATTTCTTATAAAAAAGGAGATATTGGGAACAGGTGGGGAGTTGGATTTGAGACCACGAAGAGATCAGCCATGATCTGATTGGATGGCGGAGCAGGCTCCAGGGGCTAAACTTGCCAACTTCTGCTCCTCATTCCTAAGCTCCTCCGGGTGCTCCGGTTTCCTCCCACAGTCCAAAGATGTGCCATGCTAAATTGCTTCTTAGTGTCCCAAGATGTGTTGGGTAGGTGAATGAGCCATGGTAAATGTGTGGGGTTAAAGGGATCGGTCGAGGGAGGGGGGTAAGATACTCTGTCAGAGAGTCAGTGCAAACTTGATGGCCAGAATGGCCTCTTCTTCACTGTGAGGATTTTATGATATGATTCTATGATAAAGAATTGCATTTATATAACAGCATTCATGAACCTCAGGATGTTTCACTGCACCTTACAGTCAGTTAATTTTGATGTCTAATTACTATTGAAATGTAGGAAACTCAACAGCTAATTTGCACACAGCAAGATCCCACAAACAGCAAAGCGATAAGGACCAGATAGTCAGGTTTTATTTTGGGAATGTTGGATGATGGATAAATATTGACACCAGGACACCAGGGAGCTTTCTTTTACTCTTCTTTAAAGTAATGCCATGGGATCTGTTATATTCCACTGATTAAGCAGACAGCTTTACATCTCATCTGAACAACGTGCTCACACTCCCTCAGTGCTGAGCTGAACTATCAGCCTGGATTATGGGATCAAGTCACTGGACTGGGACCTGTACAAACAAAATATTCTGACGGAAGAGTGCCAGGGTTAGCACTGAGCTACAGCTGGCCCGAGCGTAGCAGACAGGACTGAGATTCCGAGGAAATTCCTTTCTTCCCTCCAACACCGGGACACTGACGGAAATGTTGCTATCATCGACCCAGCTGGTTCAGGATCAGTGTGATTTATGTGCCTCAGCTGGAAAGTGCATTAGCTCGGCCGTCTTGACTTGCAGCATTTCTATTCAGCATTCCACTCTGCAATTGAATCATCGAGTGTAAAAGTACTAGCACCTGTCACAACGTCAATCATCATGAGAACAACGGGTTTTGTTTTAAAAAAATACTTTAATGCGAACAGTTGTAAAACATTTCAATATTCCAAGACAAATTACACATTTTGTATACAATTATCTGCAGCAAGCAAATACTAAGAAGACCCCAATGTTATTTTTAACATTGCCTTTTCTGGTGAAGCCAGCATTGAAAGATTGTATCTGAATGGACGTTTTTTAAACACACAGGTCGCTGCCTCATGGCTCAGTTTTGCAATGCAGCTATTGTGTTTATGGTGCATTGATTCTATTTTATGCAGCAATTGAATCACTGCATGTTTATTTTCCTGATGTACTTCCATGATTTTTCAAAATCCATTTTTACTGGTTTAGGTTGTTGCTGGCTAGGCCAGCATTTATTGCGTCCCTAATTGCCCTTATTATCCCTAATTGCCCTTGAGAATCATGGAATCA